>NC_082597.1:41949594-42162094 GCF_030936135.1 Gavia stellata
TCTTACAGAGAGACCTGGACAGGGTGGAAGACTGGGCTAGCAAGAACAGTATGAAGATTAACAGAGAGAAGTGCAAAGTCCTGCACCTGAGATGAAATAACCAAATAGCTCAGTACAGGCTAGGATCTGTGTGGGGAGCAGCCTTGCTGAAAGGGACCTGGGGGTCCTGGTGGACAACAAGCCGAACAACAGTCAGCAGTGTGCTGCTGCTGCAGCAAAGGCAAATTGGATCTTGAGCTGCATCTGCAGGGGCATTATTAGCCAAGATAGAGATGTGATCACCCCACTCTACTCAGCACTTGTCAGGCTGCACCTGGAGTACTGTGTCCAGTTCTGGTCCTCACAATTCAAGAAATTTGCAGACAGACTGGAAAGCGTCCAAAGGAGGGCCAAGAACATGACCAAAGGGCTGGAGAACCTGTCCTATGGGGGAAGATTGAAGGAGTTAGATCTTTTCTCCCTGGAGAAGAGAAGGCTCAGGGGGACCTCATCACAGTATTCCAGTACTTAAAGGGTGGGTACAAGGAGGATGGAGGCTCTCTCTTCACAAGGAGCTACATAGAGAAGACAAGGAGCAATGGGTACAAGTTGCACAGGATAGAGGTTTCGTCTTAATATAAGAAAGCGTTGACAGTGAGAACAATCAATCACTGGAAGAGTGTGGACTCCCCATTGCTGGAGTTTTCAAGATGTGATTGGACAAGGTGGGTTCTAGATAATCTCATCTAAGCTCCCTTTCCCATGAAAGGTAGGACCAGATGATCTTTTGAGGTCCCTTCCAACCTGGGCTGTTCTATGATTCTACAGTTCTAATAATGGAGCATCAGCAAAGTGGAAATTGTTACAGTATGAACATACCAATGGCAGCAAAAGGAGGACTACAGGACTCTCAACTCCAGAGGACTAACTTAGTGGTAATATTAGCTTCATTGGTGTAGTGCAAGCTGCTACTAGGTCCTTTGCTACTAGGTCCTTTGAGTACTTTGCATTTATGTTTCATGATTCAAGGTCTTCCCTTCAGAAGGGAGATTTGCTTGCTAGGTCTTTGCAGTAGTACAGAACAAATTTCTCTTAAACAAGAATTCCTTTTCCTCTAAGAACATAGAAATTGAACAGAAAAGGGGTAAAATGACTACAAGACTTCACACATCTTAAAATTACTTTCCAGATCATCTGATTTATTCTAGATATTGCAACAGTCAGGATGGCAAAGCAGTCTGCTTTTCTCTGGAAATAGTCTCTTCCCAACTTTTGTAGGAGCTGAGTTTTCAGAAGTTATCTTTTCAGAAGTTTTTTCTGAACTTTTCTTCACACCTTTTCCTATGGGTGTGAAGGTATATTCAGAGGTACAATGTGCAAAGTCTGAAAGCTGTATTATCCCTGTACATTTTGATAATGGGTGTTACCTAAAACCATCTTCTGACTTTTTCCAGAAATACAAAATCATCCAGTTCTGAGTTAACCTATTATTCTTCCATAACAAACAGCAGAATGATAATCATAAAGAGAGATATAACAGTCACACTGATGTCTCCCAATTTGTTCCTAGTTTCCAGAAGGACAACTGAAAATGCAACAAAGGGTCTTGCATTGGAGAGTATCTTAGCATAAATAAAAAACATCAGGCTGATCAAGTGTGCCTTTAAGCTTCTCAAAATTTAAAAAAAAAAAAAATTATTAAGAATATTATCAGACATGATAGACTGGCCAGTGCTGTTAGAAATTTTACCTTTATATCCCACCTATGAAAGGACTTTGCTATTTTCATAAGAATAACTGACAATAAATTGTTTCTCTTAGAAAGAGACCTATCCCAGTCTCTAATGTGACTACAAAGGGTCCCACAAATTTGTAGACTTTCCTCCGATAAAATTGCAAATACTCTAAGGCACTTAACATATGGAAAGAGAAAAAAGTTTTGCTAATAGTTTAAACATCAAAGTGTTTGAGAATACTATAGATAGATAGTGTGTTTTCTTTCCAGTACTGAGGACAAAGGAACATTACTCATTGGTTTGACTTACAGGTACAGATAACAGATAAATCTCTTACTGTACTGTATGTAGGTTGAAAACATTAACCAAAAGGCCAGACCATGCAGCTAATGTTAAATCTTTTCTATCTGTACCCTAACTATTATGTCTTCTGTTTTTGCGCTGTAAGAAGATAATATCCATGCAGACAGTTTTACACAGTTAATGACTATAGAACTAGTTCTGTGAATGCTTCAAGGTTTTAAGGAAATACTTTCAGGCTGAAAAGTCTTGAAAAATATATTTTTACTCTGTTCACTACTCATTTGAAGTAGAAATGTATTAATGTCCAATGACTTTTTTTCTTTCAGTTTGTCTATTTGTTATTGCTCTTTTACCTGTTCACCATGAGGATCCCTCAGTAAGGCTGTTCACAGAGTACAATGTTAGTCAGCTGGACTAATGAAATCCTAATGATGTAATTGTAAGTTATTTGTTTAGGCTGAGTGTGACTAGGATCGCAAAATTTGCACCGAAATTATCTCACAAGACTAATTCAGGAAATCTGTGGCACAGTTGAAGACAGACTGTGAGGGCTGCTAACCTCTTAGAATTGACCCTTGAGCATAGTCCTGCCAAGATATACAGCCAGAGGGGTCAAGCTATATCACTTTTTAGTAATTAGCTTTTGAATAGAGCTTTGGAAATGCAAAGTGCTTCTCAAGTGCTATAATTATAATTTCCCTATATAGCAGCATAATTGAGTTGCAAAGCATGAAGTAAGGAAGTAAGATTGACCAAACTACTAGCACTTGGTTATAAAAATTATTATCAGAGAGTATGAAATAAATTGGATTTCAGGTGAAGGCTGCTGGTTTATTGTGTATTTTTCAAAGTTCGGCAGTCTCTTGATTACAGAGTGAGAAATCTTTATATCACCTCCAGCAAAGAGACAAACTATGTTTAATCAAGCTCAGTGATGGTTACGAATGAATATGTTGCTCAGCAACCAGATATCAAAGCCAGATGAGTGGACTTGTGATGGTAACTCTTGCTTTAAATTTTCTATTTCATTTTCTAAGTGCTTCTGCTGTGAATTTGTTCTTCATCTCAGCGAGTTATGCCTTCTTTTCCACCTGTTTAGAGCATCTTCTACCATATTACTCTACCTTTTTTGCATGGAAGTGAAGCAAGATGACTGTCTGAGAAAAAATAGATGGGTCACTGAATTATCACAGTTGTGTTCACATAGAAGCACAGAATCATTAAGGTTAGAAAAGACGTTTAAGATCATCAATTCTAACCATCAACCCAACACCACCATGCCCACTAAACCATGTCCTGCAGTGCCACGTCTACACGTTTTTTGAACACCTCCAGTGATGGTGACTCCACCACCTCCCTGGGCAGCCTGTTCCAATACTTCACCACTCTCTCAGTAAAGAAATTTTTCCTAATATACAGTCTAAACCTCCCCTGCAGCAACTTGAGGCCAGTTCCTAATGGCCTTATTCCTAATTTCTATTTCCTAATGGCCCTCCTAACTAGTTCTATCCCTAGTTACATGGGAAAAGAAACCAACACCGACATCTATGCAACCTCCTTTCAGGTAGTTGTAGACAGCGATAAGGTCTTCCCTCAGCCTCATGTTTCCTAGTTACCATCATTGTTGTGGTGACTGGAAGTAAGGAGACCCAACGATTCTGAAGGAACCTCTTGGAGGCCAGTGTCTTCATGGGACACTATTGAGGAGATGGAGCTTCAGACAGCTGAGGCAGCCCACCACCACCTTTATTGTCTTCTAAGAAGTCTGGATGACAGAGTTGCTATATAAGGTATAGTACTCCCTCCCATCTTCTTCACCATTGCTTTATATTGTGTGGCTTGCCTTAGTAATAATTAGGGTCGCTGCATGGCTGCATCTCCCAGGGGTTGTCACAGATTTTACATATCTTCATATTCTATTTTTATGACTCACCTAAAAAAAAGGTGCAATGAAGAGCCTCTTCATAACAAGATGCTAATTAACTTATGCGGTATTTGAAGCTTCTGATGATCCTTATGCTTTCTAAGACAGTTATTCTTTCAGGGGCATCACTGATGCTACCAATCTGTGGATAAACTTTTAAAATAGCAGTGCAAGTCACCAAGACCACCTGCCTGACTGATGATTCCCTATCACCACACTGCTCATCCACAAATTCACAGTAATAGGAGATACCCATTATCAGACAGAAAAAGGTCACTTTCTTTTACAATGAATGAAGAACTTTCTTAACCCAAAGGAAGCACCATCTCCTTAAAGCTCTTGTTGTTTCTTGAGCTCTGCCTAAAGACTTCCCAGTCCTACTGTTTTTCCATTGTGGTTTAAGAATATAGTATCTATTCCCCCACACATACTCCCTTCAGTTTCCTCTGGAACACATGAATTCCTATGTGAAATCTACCTGAAAGCAAACTGGTACAAAAAGAATGAAAAAAATTCAACGAACTGCTGATGTAGTGGACAGTTGCATGATGCCATTCTCTCTACGGTTTTATTGTCCTCATGTTCAGATTTTAGCTTGCTTGAGTGAACATGAGCTTTCTATTAGATGTGCCCCTTTGGTGTTTCCCTTACTCATCCTCAAAATATTTTTTGGCTTATCCTCATTTTTGCTTCATTTTTATATTTGGCCATGGCTCTCAGGAATCTTTAAAGCCTTACTGTTCCATAATCAGTGTCATAGCTTGTTTCACTGAGTCCTTTTCCTAGTTAATCTCTTTGAGAATAATAAAACTGATTGCCTGCGAAAAGATTACGTTTGCTGTATTGTTCATTCTGAAAAGGGGAGGAGAGGGAGACCAGTCAACAATCCCTTGCTTAATAATAATTATACATAGCACAATGGAATGTATTGTTATGCTCATTTTATGCTGTTTATGGCAAAGTGAAAGGTTGATAGTAACTGTGTGCTAAGAGAAAGATAGTGTTGTCAAATTAATAATTGAAAAGGCTGTCCCCATACAGAATATGAAATATCTAAATTCCAGTCTCAGTTTTTGGTTATAAAGAGAATGCTGATCCTGAAACCATAAATGAAGGGAAAAAAAGTATAGCATCCATTCTATGGCATAACAAGGCTTAAAAGTAGTATCATAAAATGTCACTGATGGATTCATTTTATTTTGGTAGTGTACAAAGACTATATCAATATGAACTGACCTTGTTATAGGTATAATCACAGAAAAAGAGATAAGACCTGACCCAAAGATTTTATAATTCAAATCTTCAAGATTAGAAGAAATTTTGATATTCGAGGGAAAACAGTAGCCCAGAAGAAGAATGAACACAATGCAAAAAAGTTTTTTACAGGATTTCCACTGTTTTGGGGTTTGGAGATAAACAGGAGATGGGAGTGATATTATAAGGGTGTACCCTATATTGATTTAGAAGGAGGGAAGAAATCATTTTGGAGGTGATATGGAAAAAGCAAAAAAGGTAAGGAGAGCAGGGCAGGTAGGAATAGGGGAGAGGGGACTGTTAAGTATTTAACGGTATATGTTCACTTGAATCCTGATCATTTTGAGTCATACAAAGGAGATATGAAAGTAAAACTAGTGCTGCACTGTTGTCACTGGGATGAAATATCAGCTGAAGTGCTTCCTCTTTGTTCTGTGGATATGCATTGTTATTCTTCCCTGAACAGAAGACCCAGAGTTACATTTTAGGAGTAGTTTTAGCTGCTTGGCAAATTTCTTAGAACATTTTTGATGTGTTCTTTTATGAGCTTTTCAATGTAGAAGTCTGGTTAAAGAAAAAGATGCCATTGAAAACATGATTAAAATACATTTATGTTGGTAAAAACATAAAGTTTTAAAGATTTAAAATAATATCTGAAACATCAGTGTTAATAAAATACCATTCTCTGGAGTAAAAATTTAGATGAATTCTGAATGAATTCTCTTCTATCATGAACTTTTCTTGTTCTGCTGTTTTGTTGGACATGAGCATTTTTTCCCCCCAGTTAAGTCCCAAGGACTGTCATTTTGAAAAGAAAGTATTACCTTCCTTGTTGCAGGAGTAACTGGTATTTGCTGATAATGTCTGCACTCAGGTTAAATAGCTGAGTCTCTCAAACTATAGGATGTTTCTGAAAACATTGCTAATCTACGCACAAGGTACAGATATTCTTTTGATTCCAGAGGTATGCTGTTAAATTCTGGGATCCTGAAAAATAAATCTAAACTGCATGTAAATCTGCTTTAAATAAACACCTTTAGGCTGTACATAGTGAATTTCAGTGACATACTCATCCTAACTAAATATACTTGTGTGTTCTCTTTTGTTGTTAATCAAAATGCGCTGCTGGACTTTACCAACAAAAAAAAGCCCCAACCAACATCCAAAATCACAAAAAAGTGCTCAGTACAAAAGGAAACCTAGCATGGGAAGAAATACAGCCTGGAGCTCTGGATCCTATGGCTGAAATCTGGAAAGCGGTATTTCCCATCAACACATATTAGCAGTTTCTGTTTTAGTACTGTAAAGCTAATTATGATGATAAGACATTGCATAGAAAAGTTGTAAATATGCGTAACAAGAAAAAATGTTTCTACAAATGCATTAGCAACAAAAGGAGGGCTAAGGAGAATCTTCATCCTTCATTGGATGTGCGCAGAAACATAGTGATAAAGGATGAGGAAAAGGCTGAGGTACTTAATGCATTTTTTGCCTCAGTCTTTAACAGTAAGACCAGTTGTTCTCTGGGTACCCAGCACCCTGAGCTAGAAGATAGGGATGGGGAGCAGAACGAAGGCCCCACAATCCAAGGGGAAATGGTTAGCAACCTGCTACACCACTTAGACACCCACAAGTCTATGGGGCCGGATGGGATCCACCCAAGGGTAGTGAGGGAGCTGGCGGAAATGCTCACCAAGCCACTTTCCATCATCTACCAGCAGTCCTGGCTAACCGGGGAGGTCCCAGAGGTCTGGAGGTTAGCAAATGTGATGTGATGCCTATCTTCAGGAAGGGCCAGAAGGAGGACCTGGGGAACTACAGGCCTGTCAGCCTGACCTCAGTGCCAGGGAAGATTATAGTGCAGATCATCTTGAGTACCATCACGCGGCATGTACAGGAGAACAAGGCAATCAGGCCCAGTCAGCATGGGTTTATGAAAGACAGGTCCTGCCTGACTAACCTAATGTCCTTCTCTGACAAAGTGACCTGTTTAGTGGATGAGGGAATGGTGGATGATGGCTGTCAGTGTTGTCTACTTGGACTTCAGTAAAGCCTTCGACACTGTCCCACAGTATTCTCCTGGAGAAGCTGGCAAATCGTGGCTCAGACAGGTGCACTATTCGCTGGGTAAAAAACTGGCTGGATGGCCGAGCCCAGAGAGTCATGGTGAATGGAGTGAAATCCAGTTGGCAGCCGGTCACAAGCGGAGTCCCTCAGAGCTTGGTACTGGAGCTGATCTTGTTTAATATCTCTATCAATGATCTGGACAAGAGGATCGAGTGTACCCTCAGCAAGTTTGCAGATGACACGAAGTTGGGTGGAAGTGTTGATCTGCTTGAGGGTGGGAAGGCTCTGCAGAAGGATCTGGACAGGCTGGATCAGTGGGCTGAGGCCAATTGTATGATGTTCAACAAGGCCAAGTGCTGAGACCTACACTTTGGTCACAACAACCCCATGCAACGCTACAGGCTTGGGGAAGAGTGGCTGGAAAGCTGCCCCACAGAAAAGGAGCTGGGGATGTTGGTTGACAGCCAGCTGAATATGAGCCAGCAGTGTCCCCAGGTGGCCAAGAAGGCCAACGGCATCCTGGCCTGTATCAGAAATAGTGTGGCCAGCAGGAGTAGGGAAGTGATTGTATCTTTGTACTTGGTGCTGGTGCGTCCGCACCTTGAATACCGTGTTCAGTTTTGGGCCCCTCACTACAAGAAGGACTTCGAGGTGCTGGAGCGTGTCCAGAGAAGGGTGAAGAAGCTGGTGAGAGGTCTGGAGCACAAGCCTTATGAGGAACAGTTGAGATAACTGGGGTTGTTTAGCCTAGAGAAGAGGAGGCTGAGGGGAGACCTTATTGCTCTCTACAATTACCTGAAAGGGGGTTGCAGAGAGGTGGGTGTTGGTCTCTTCTCCCAAGTGACAAGTGATACGACAAGAGAAAATGGCCTCAAGTTGCACCAGGGGAGGTTTAGATTGGACATTAGGCAAAATTTCTTCACTGAAAGGGTTGTCAGACATTGGAACAGGCTGCCCAGGGAGGTTTTTGGTCACCATCCCTGGAGGTATTTAAAAGACTTGTGCATGAGGCACTTAGGGACATGGTTTTGTGGTGGACTTGGCAGCATTAGGTTAATGGTTGGACTTGATGATCTTAAAGGTCTTTTCCAACATAAAAGTTTTTATGATTCTATGATTCTATAAAAACAAATTCCATTTTATTCTTTCCATTTTGATTTTATTGGGCTAGGAAAAGGGTGGTCATGTACACATACAAAGCAGTGCTAGGGAATACTAGGGGTTAAAGTAGAAGCTGAACAAGGTTACATTCAATGACAGAATAGTCACTCCCAGGCAGCAAATCACCATCAACTTGCAAGATATTGTTTGATTGTTGGCAGGCTTCACGTGTGTGTGTATTAAAAAAACCCCAACCATATACATACACACGTACACACACTTTAATGTTAAGCTCCTGGAGAGACTCAGTCCTTTGCTTTGAGGAACTGCCCTGTAGGGAATGTCACCAGGATTACAAGTAACTCAAACGGTGCTACAACCTTGATCAGTTTATTCATTGTTTTAGATGTAGAACTCAGAGTGTTTATAAATAAGAACTCTGGCTGGCAAACACTCCTCGTCCTTCTCCCCTCATGACTAAAACGTCCCTTCCCCTTGTATGCATGTTTGAGATGTAAACAGAAGACTTTGTTCTGGAGAGAAGTCACTCAAAGCTAACTGTTATTGCTGTGTAAATCATACTAATATTAATAACAACATTTTGGTGAATGTTCAAATGAACGCCAACATGACCGTGCTGTGTCTTATGTATTTAGAGAACAACAACCTCATGCTATTTTTCTAAACAGCACAGCAGGGTTGGGGGTGGAATCCAGAAACCATTGCTGTCCCAATTTAGATGTCTAAGCCTTTGAGGGTGATAATGTTTTATTAGGAATTCTAAAAATATGCTGAACACAACTCTCTGTGAGTCAAGAAAGCACTGCGATTAAATAGCAGTTCACATAAGAGATTGCAATTGTTGGGGCTGCAAGGAGACAAGAGAAGTGTTGGCAATATTCTCATTGCAATCGTTACATTTAATGCAGGAGAGGGCAACAGTGGCAAAGTGAATAGCAAGCTAACAATATAAGAGGAATAGTAAACTAATACATGTCACATTCCATGGCAATAAAGACTAATGTCCTTGAAGCTTCCCGTCCTGGGACTTGCAGCTGTGCACATGCACACCCACATGTAGATTCATAGATCTCATGTAATTTTAATACTATTACACCTTACATTACACCTATATGTAGATTTCTACTCCTCTTTCATGGTTCATTGTAGCTGAACTTCAGGGCTTAATAGTACATTTGCAGACACTTTCAAATGCCTACGTGATTCCCTCTAAACTTGAAACAAATAGATTTTTCTCTCCAGAAAGAACATAACCTTTACTATTTCCAATTTTATTGGGATTGTAAAGTTAATTTCATTTAATGAAATTCTACAGCTAGGGTTATTCACCATGATTACTGCCATGTGGGTTTTCTTCCAGCATTTTACCCTGCCTTGATCCTGTCTCTTTAATAGAGAGCTCCTGTTTTGCTAGGCTTCTAATACAGTCTAATGATAAGAGAGGCAGAGACCTTTGGAAAGTTTTCGCCATCCGTATGCAGACTGTACCTCTCACAGTGTTTATTGTTTTTACAAGCAACGATAATCTTTCTCACATTTGCTGTGCCAATAATGAAGTCTTTATTAACACCCTACCCTCTTTACAGACTTGATAGAAGCAGATGCTCCCATCTGCTTAAATATTTGAAAAGTTACTCCTAAACCAACAATTATAAACATGCTTATGAGTACATCTGGAAAGAATACTGTGGATGCAACACTGTCACATATTACTATAATAAAGCGGTAGGGGTAATCCTTACTTCTATATTGTTATTTTACTTATTGAATGCTGGATTCATAAGACAAAGGCTAAATTTGGGTGCCTAAGTAAAATGTCAGGTTTTGTAACTTCTGTCACAAGTCTGTTTTACGCAGCATCCAAGCCCTGATTGATTTCAGTTACATTTAAGTGGTACCCTCATAATGCCCTTGATTATTTGGATATGTGGCCTAAGCTCTGAGCTAGTGGAGAAGAGGAATAATGCACTATGCAGTTTCATCTTCAAGGCAAAAGAACTAAAAGCTCTTTGTCTGTTTTGGGAGGTAGGGGTGCCACTTAGACACCTTTAAAAGAAGGTTGTAAGTAGCCCACTCTAAAACAAGGTTAATGGTTGCAGAAGTGGCGTTTCCATACACCTCTATGATTTTGTATGAAAGCACTAGTACTTACACACCCTATCAGACATGAGACCTGGCTTTCTACAAAGATCCCATTCTTGGATGTCTGACTTGTCCCATGGTTTCAGTTAAGCCACAACAGACCTAAGAGATATATGTCACACTTAACCCTGGCCATTTGTAATGGTCACTGAGATTTCACAAAGCTCTTCTGAGTCTGTGATACTACAGTTAAACCATTTGACTTTCACTCCAAATAGGTGTGAGTGTCTCTCCAAGGGAAGCTCATAGTGCTTTAGAGACAAAATCTCTTTCAGCACTGCTCTCTGAATAACAAAATGTGTAAGAAAAAGGGGAAGTAGCTATATCTCCTCCTAGAACACAGGCAAATTTAGGAAGTAGAGGAAGTGATAAAAATAAAAGAGTGAAACATTTTTCTCAGAAAGTAATAAAAGAAACTGGAATTATTAACCATTTTATAATTTTCCCTCATCTCATGTTTGAAAATGTTGTTGATCTGGATTTTTTATGTCTGGTCAGGCACCAGTCCTGCATGTTAGTTCAGTTGCAGAAAGCTGTAGCAGAATGAGAATGTGTATGCTGTATCACAGAATCACACAGAATCATTAAGGTTGGAAAAGACCTGTAAGATCATCAAGTCCAACCATCAACCCAACACCACCATGCCCACTAAACCATGTCCCTATATTCCTGATCCTGGCTAGACAGCTGCGTCTTGATGGAGGATCTGAGCTCAAAAACACAAATTAAACTTTTGTTCACAGAATGACAGAATGACTGGGGTTGGGGGGGGGCCTCTGGGGATAGTCGAGTCCAACCCCCTGTTCAAAGCAGGATCAACCAGAGCTGGTTGCTGAGGGCCATGTCTAGTCAGGTTTTCAATATCTCAGAAGATGGAGACTCCACAAACTCTCTGGGAAACCCCTGTGCTTGACACCTATTACAGTAAAAAAGAAAAAAAAATATAAAAAAAGGAAGTTGTTTTCTTATATTAAGTGGAATTTCCTGTATTTCAGTTTGTGCCCATTGTCTCTTGTCCTGTCAGTGGTCTGACTCCATCTCCTTTACTGCCCTCTATCAGGTATTTTTAAATATTGACAAGATTACAGAATCACAGAATCACAGAATCACTAAGGTTGGAAAGGACCTGTAAGATCATCAATTCCAACCATCAACCCAACATCACCATGCCCACTAAACCATGTCCCACAATGCCACGTCCACAAGTTCCTTGAACACCTCCAGTGATGGTGATTCCACCACTTCTCTGTTCCCTCCCGCATCCAGTAAAGGATGGAGATTCTCTTTGGCTCTCTTTTTGTTGTTAATGTATTTATAGAAGCATTTTGTGTTATCCCTTACGTCCGTGGCCAGATTGAGCTCTAGCTGGGCTTTTGCCTTTCTAATTCCCTCTCCGCATGACCTAACAAGGTCCTTGTACTCTTCTTCAGTTGCCTGCCCCTTCTTCCAAAGGTGATAAACTCTCCTTTTTTTCCTGAGTCCCAGCAAAAGCTCCTTGTTCAGCCAGGCTGGTTGTCTTCCCCGCCGGCTCTTCTTACAGCACATGGGGACTGTCTGCTCCTGCGCCTTTAAGATTTCCTTCTTGAAGAAGGTCTAGCCTTCCTGGACCCCTTTGTCTTTCAGGACCGTCTCCCAAGGGACCGTCTCAACCAGTGTCCTGAATAGGCTGAAGTCTGCCCTCCAGAAGTCCATCGTAGTGGTTTTGCTGACCCCCTCCTTACTTGGCCAAGAATTGAGAACTCTATCATTTCATGGTCGCTAAGCCCAAGAGGGCCTCCAACCATCACTTCTCCCAGTCCCTCTCTGTTCATAAACAGCAGGTCAAGCAGGGCACCTCCCCTGGTAGGCTCCCTTACCAGCTGTGTCAGGAAGTTATCTTCCACACACTCCAGGAACCTCCGGGACCAAAATTCTGCCGACAGCACCAGCCTCTGAGCCACGTGTTAACCAGGTGCATTTTCCTGTTCCTTTCAGTGTTCCTTTCTGCCACTGAAGGGATTGCAGAAAATACTACCTGTGCTCCTGATCCCTCAACCAGTCTCCCCAGCGCTCTGAAGTCCCTCTTGATCACTTTTAGGCTTCTTTGTGAAACCTCATCGCTGCCAGCCTGCAAAACCAACAGTGGGTAGTAATCACTGGGCCTTACCAGACCAGGGAGTTTCCTAGTGAGCTCTCTCACCCGGGCCCCAGGGAGGCAGCAGACTTCCCTGTGGGTTGGGTCAGGTCAGCATATTGGGCCCTCTGTTCCCCTCAGAAGGGGATCGCCTATGACAATTGCCCTCCTTTTTGTCTTAGTAGAGGTGGTTGTGATGCGTGGGGCAGACTGTCTCACCCTAGGCAACCCTGTGGATGGACTTTCATCCATATCCTCATTAGCCTGGCCTGAATGTTCCAGAGCCCCATATCTGTTGTGTAAGGGCAGCTGGGAAGGTGAGGGAGGCCAGGAGGGGATTCCCCTGCTGCCCCAAGCAGGAACCTGTTTCCATTCCCCTTTGTCTCTTAGGTACCCTCCTTGTGCCCGGTGGCAAGAGGGTAAGGGGTCCTCTGCTTCTCATGGAGCCTCCAACTGCTGCCTTTGCCTCAGGGATGGTAGGGTGTGGCTCCACCAATCCATCTCCCTCTCGCACTCCCTGATATTCCTCAGCGTCTCCACTTCCTCTTTCAGCTCTGCCACCAGGCTGAGCAGGTTGTTCACCTGGTCGTCCCCGAGCCTTCTCTTCTCCAGGCTGAACAGGGCCCATTCTCACAGTGTCTCCTCCTACATCAGATGCTCCAGTCCCTTAATTATCTTTGTAGCTCTTTGCTGGACCTGCTCCAGTATTTCAATGTCTCTCTTGTACTGGAGAACCCAGGACTGGACCCAGCACTCCAGATGTGCCTCACCAGTGCCACGCAGAGGGGAAGGATCACCTCCCTTGACCTCAGCTGTGGTATTTGGAAGCCTTAATATTGATCTTTTAAAGTTCACAACCCTTTTTATTTTACATTTCAAAAATAAGTAATTATTTCAACCAGACCCAAAGTTATTTTCTTCTTTATTAGAAGGGAGTAATTATAGTAAGGACAGACAGAAATAAGAAGAGCTACACTGGATAGACAAAGTTACATTTGTGCTATGAATGCATTGCAAGTATTTCTTTATGTTTTTATTAGTAGCTGTAGAGACATTGAGATATTTATTCATTCCATCCCATACTATTCCTGAGGCTGGATATGTTGGCTTTACCAGCATTTCTATGGTTAGTTGAACCTCTTAAAGATTCAAGACTTTCAATGCTGTTCTTCACCTAGCTTCTTCAGCTAGCTTCTTCATACCACTTTAAGATTATACTTAAGATGGCTGAAGACCTAAAGTAGACATTTTTATTTAAGAATTATCCATGAAATGCATGTATAGCTACAAAAAATCAACAAACATCTTTAGATAAGCCAAAAAAACCTGCAGCATATTTAAGTCTCTCAACATTGTATTTTTCTTTCCAATTTAATGGGTATTAAAAATGAAGTATTCCCTCCAAGATTAACTTCTTCCTGTATAGCTGATAATTGAGAAATATTAAGACTTGATTTGATTTTCTTGGTCTCATGTACTCACTTTCTGACATTGCTTTTCCTCATTTCAAAGAAAAAACATAAGTTCTGTTCTTATGGAAGTACACATGGCTACTTCTGGGCTAGTATGGGGTCTTATTTCCAGTTGTGCAAAATAAGATGTCTTAGGAGTGACTATGGGCTCTCTGAGACATACCTGCAATCAGAATTTGGCCTACTGACTTGAGAGGCAGCTTTGTCCTTACTTGTGAAAATAATCTGATATTTTATCCTGTACTTATATGTAGAAAAGATAGGGTTTAATTCTGGGAAGTTTTAAGAAGCTGGAAACTGAATATCCAATTCAGCACAGAATTTAAGCACATGCTTAAGCAGATCTGTTCAGTTCATCATTTGATTCCATTTATCTACTAAAGTACTAGATTGAATTAATCCGGGAATTCTAGAAACAGGCCCTGCCTCCACTTAAGTACATTGTGTTTCTGTAATAAAGAGTTACCTAAGAAAAAATAACGACAAAGGTTTTTCTCACGATTTTTCCCACATGCACAAAGTGCTCATGTGCAAGAGTGATTTCTGTACACGTATGGTACATACATATATCTTTGGAAAGACTGAATAAATTTAAAACAAAATTGCCATTTGAAAGCAATAAAAAATAAACCATCATATTAAATTAAGTCTGGTAATAGAACTAGCAGTAATCAATATGAGCTTATGGAATGATGATCCTATTTAATTAATTTGATACCTATTTATTTTCATCATATTACAGGATTGATTGATAAAACATAATGGAGTTGCTGTTATTTATTCAGCCTTCTGTCAGACTTCTGTTTATATTAAATATTGCTAAATCACTGTAGCATATATCAAAACATTAAACAATTTTGGAGTAAATACTTTTCCAAAGTTGAAGAACTCTCAGAAGTCTGGAAACCCTCATTCACAAGACTCTCAGTCCTTGTGTGACAGTGGGACAGGGTCATATGTCAAGTACAAGTTAAGCCAGGGATTTGCCCATATATACATGGACTGATTGCCAAGACAGTAGGCTGAGAGTGGAGAATACACTTTCATGCCCTATCCACTTCTACTCCTTCATCCATCTGGTGCAGAGTTGTGGAAGAAGAAAGAAGCCACTGCAGAGAGAATGTATGAGATACAAGTCCTACAAAGGTGAATGGAAGTGGGATGAGGCTGAGAGGCAAAATAGTGTACATCACCATGTGTACATCAGGATGAATACTTAAATTTGGCAGGTCTGTGTTTGTTCTATTGCCTGTTCTCTTGTCACTAAGTATCTTTTAGGAGGCATACCATAACAGGCAAATTCTAACACCATCTGGGTGAGGAGCAGATAGAGAGCAATCAGAGAGGTGCTATCACTTCCACCTGGACAGAAAGTGGTTTTCCTGTAAAAGTTCCAGAACAGAAACTCTCTGTGGAAAAAACTCACTTTTAACCAGCTTGTGAAAGAGCATACGCTGAAGTGTGGCTAAACTGGGCTAGCACTGGGGTTATGCCAGAAATCTTGCCATTTCTCCATACAGCTTGCCCACCTGAATCACATCTTCTTGATTCCCAGGTGAGCTATCTCACCATGTTCCTTTGCCCTTCTTCCCCTTTTCTTTGCTGGGAAATCTCAGCTGGGAATGTGGGTGCATGTGCCCCGTAACACGTGAGTGGGGTGTTCAGTGTGTCCAGGGCACATGGCTGCTGCTGTGCATCTGCTGCTCTGACAGGGAGGACATGCACAGTCCTCTGATCTGTTCCGCGAGCATCCGTTTCACTGTCTGCGTGCAGCTGAGTCAGTCAGTGCCTTGGACGTGAGTCCAGCAGACCTTGACTGTTCATTCACAGTTGTCACTTCTCTGAGCTATCCAGAAATCCTGGGCAAGTGGTAAAGTTACTTCTCTGTTCAGGTTCAATTTCCAGATGATAGCAGGCAACATATTTGGCACAAAATTACTGTACCTTGAGCTCAGGGGATCGGAACAGGTCAGTAAGCTTAGTACTTTGGAAACTAGAAGGAAATCTACTGCCACTGGCTAAAAATTTCTCATTTCTCCTTTGCAATGGGATTGGCCACTAATGCCTGGTACTTCAAGGTTTAGTAGCTTTGCAACAGAGAATGTTGGGTAGCCAGAAGTTGTGTTTCCAAACCAGTCAGCTAAAAATATTACTAAAGCAAAAAGCCAGACATAATTCTAAACCAAAATGTTTTTTCAGCACTATGAATATGGTTCTGTTTAGTATGTCTTAATGCGATTTGAGTTGGAAGAAATTATTTTAATATGGATGATATTCAGAGGACTGAAATTTGATTTCCCGACCATTTCTGTTACCTAATGTAATGCAAATATAATTTGAGTTTTTCTGGTTTAGGTAGTCTCCAGTCCTTGCCCTCTACTACCACTGAACTACTCTTTCAAGGCCTTTCTGGAAGCTTTTTATCATTATATGTTGGAAACAGAAAAAACTAGCAATCAGTTACAACTATTAAGTTGTAACTTTAAAAATTAGAGCTGTGCTAATTGTAATCAATGAGAAGTTGTAGCAATTTCAAGTTGATGTATCATTAAGATGTTCAAGAGACATTGTGTGAAAAAATTAAAGAAAATTCTGTTTTTAAATCATCATCAGTCAAAACCTTAATTATTTTCTCCAGCTCCCCTATGCGCACACTCGCATATGCATTTGTGAGGCCATATTGCATGATTCGTCTCTTTCATGTTAAAGAAAAATGGCACTGGATTTCTGTTGGTATTCATCACTGCTATGTCCCAAATCATTGAAGTGGCCAGGTTCGGGTGATGAGTTCAGTCTCCATACCTAAACATCTGACTGATTGCTTCTGCCATTCCCATTTCTTTAAAACATTCTGTAGTTTACAACACTTGAAAAAGACACCACAGCTAATCAAAAGAAAGCGTGAACTACCTGGCATAAATTCAGCAGGTTGTCAAACAGCATTATCCACCACACAATAGTTCGATCAGACACTTAGGACTAAAGCCTTTTTGCTTGATTACATGGATTTTTTGCATACAATTGGACCCTATTCTCATGAAAAATTGTCCCTTGGGCAACGGGTGTTTGACTGTAGAGGATCTTTTTCAGAGGACTGATCAGTGATCAAAGTAAAAAAATGTCTGATTTAATGCTAGTTTAGACTATTAATAGGTAAATTAACCCACCTCTAACCTTTGACAGAACCAAAGTCACAACACAGAAAATAATTTAGCACTATTTTCACTGAAACTGTACCCCCAGACTATTAAACCATATTACACGTTAAAATGATGCTAGACTTAACTGGTAGTAGTGATGGAGAGATTCCAGATTTACAGAATGAAGTTATACCTTAGCCCGAATACACTAGCAAAGTGGATACAACTCTTCCTGTATAAATAAAATTAGTAGAAATAAAATTTAAATCATTGAAGGTAATGCATTTTCATTCTCATTTGGATTTTACTATTGGCAGCAAAAAGAATGTCCCGTTAGTCACTTATAAAAACAAATACTTTGAAAAAGAACTGCATCACAGTTTTTGTGAATTTCATCAAGATTCTTGGCCTCTCACTATGCAAATATGTTCAAGCTTGGAGAAAAAAAAGTCGTTCTCACCCTAGGAAATTTCTCAAAGAAATCTGAGAGATTTCAAGAAGTGAAACTCTTCAAGGACTACTCCAATGCCTATGCTTGTCTTCTCTCAATTTAACAAAAAACATGGCAGAGACCATTGTATTTCTATACTCATATAGACATCCCTCAAACAAGTCAAGGGTCTGAGTATCAAGTATGCAAATCTTATTAAATAAAATTACTAAAGTGACATCCTGCAGCACTTTGATGTGGCTTGCTGTGAAGCAGTTTATCATAAATGTGAAATAGGCTGTTTCTTTAAATACATAGAGAGACTTATTTGACATAAAGGAAACAATAAGATCTATATATAAAATCTAAAAATAAAGCTCACTATGAAGAAGTCAGAATTTGCTAACAGGTAGTAAGTACATAGTTATTCCTGTCCTAATTATATTCTATGCTATTCAAAGAAGCAATCTGACATCAGTTGATTATGGCTGAGCCAGACTAAGGAGAACTTGATTATTCTTAAAAGTGTTCATAATTTCCATGGTCAAAATCATTTTCTGAAACTCACGGTTTACTCATTGAAAGGATGAAAGTGGCAAAGGAGAATCTCAGCTTTTCTTGTGAAGGTGTAAGTCTATGATCTTTCTCCTTGAGAAAGCAGCTTGGGAAAAATTATTGAACTAACTGTCTCAGACAGAGTAGTGTGGCTGAAGCATTATTTTTCCTAACTGCTATCTGATTCCCTTTACAACTCTCTAAGTGTCTCCTTTGGGATTAAAGAAAAATATATCTCTAGATCTCTGCTTTGGGAGGAGACCCAACAGTTTATACTGCTGGAGGGCTGGGACACCCGATTGAGCACAGGGATTATGGAAAAGGTTCCTGACCTGCAACTGTACATTTTTCACAAAACTTCTTATAGCTTTGATGAAAATTAAGTTTATCTAAGTGACCTTCAACTTTGTGTTAGTCCAAGCTCTATTTCTGCACAAGAAAGCAAGACGGGCATCTGAGGTAAAATTGCAGATTACTGCTATATACATTAATTTATGCAGTATTTAAACTCATATCAAATGGGCCAAGAACTGGTTTCCGGCACTGATGTCCACTGTTATGTCACAGCTACATCTCTGCAGTTACACTTGCTTGTCCCCTGACATAGGGTGACTATACCTAGTCTGTGTAATGGGAAAGGTTCTTGGTTTACACTAACCACCAAATTATGCCTGGGTTTTGCCTGGGCAAGTCCTAGTCAACACAATTCAAAACCATGCCTAGGATTACACTGATAGTTTGAACAATCATGGGGCAGGGCTTAGGCCTGATGCATTAGCCCCATTTAGTTTATCAGTAGGGAAAAACATAAAATGAATAATTTATGATGGAGGTTTCTCCTGACAACCTTATGACTAACCCAGAAGTGATTCCTGAAGCTGAATTGTCGCAGAGGCTGGTTGAGAGCTGGACAAGTGGCAAAACAGACATTGCACTCCAAAAAATCTGCCTTTTATTGCCTTGTTTTCAAACTCTTTCAAAGAGGATCACAGTTTCCCCAAATGTGGTGCTTATTCATTATTCATCATTAAATTACTCATCCAGGTAAATGATTGTCTATAAACTGATTAGCATTCATCAGTCCACATCTTTAGCTGTCCCCAACAGTCAGATACTAAGTGTCTCAGCTGGAGGCTTTGGATAAAATTCTACTCAATCTTAACATGCCCTGGAAAGTGAAGTAATGGGGGTTCAAGTACAGCAGCACTGAACCTGCAGCAGAATTCTTTTTTTTTTTTTGTTTTTCCTCCAAAAATATATCTGCACTTCCAAATTCTTTATGGATAGCTACTCCTGTGATCCCTGTGGGCAGGACTTCACTGTGTCTGAAGGATTATAGCATATCTGAAGAATATCCAAGACTTTTAAAAGTCTCTTATTACAAGTGTGGCTGTCCTACATCTTTGATCATCTGGTAAAATATAAAGCCAGACATCTTCCCTTGTTGAGCAGCACTTTGTTTGGGATGGTATAAAGGTTGCGTAAAGCAGCATGCCAAATCCCTGCTAGGGTAGCCTCTGTTACACCCAAAGAAACACCAGGGAATACTATATATCTAATACTAGCTATTTAGATCACCAGTATTTCCCCTGGTTAAACATGCACTTCCTGAAGACATCATAGTGAAGCTACCTTTTTGGCTTTTGTCCAAGGATTCTTTGGAGGAGAAGTCTTCAAAAGACAAGTTTTCCACTGTTCTCCCTGCTTTTTGGACAGGACTCAAGATCTGGACCACAAACCTATAGGCAACTAGAAATTCCTTGGAAAACTCCAGACAACATGTACCCATTCAACAGTGTTTGATAAATGCAACCTCTTTAAAAACTATATTCAATAAATCCTGGCTGCAAATATCAGGTTATTTTTTTCACCCTCTGAACAGGTGTCCCCCTAGGCCTTAAAAATACTACAGAAAGATTTTACATGATTCATGTATCACAGTGGGTTTGTGTAGGATTAATTTGTAGGAGGTGAAATTGCAGGCCTTCTCTGAGCTGGAGGTCATTTCAGATGAAAACTTATAGTACGGTGCCCAGATATGAGGGTTGCACAATTTTTATGTTTAATGAACGCACTACATTCCAAAATTGAGCTCAGCAGGAAGAAAGATTTTGCACTGATTTCAAAAGTGATTGCACCTCTGTGTTTTAGCTCACATAAATAACTACGCTCTTCCTGCAACATGGCACATCTCTGAGTAGTGCATCATCCCTTATCTGGGCACAGCACTCTGGCACCATCATTTGGTAACATAATGTAGTTCTGAGCTATGTCAAGCAATTTTCTGGAGCTAATGAATCTTAGGCCAGAATCTTATTGATGCAATACCTTTCAGCTTCTCATCTCCACAGATAGTACTCCTATAGACATGGCTTCTTTCCTATCCCAGCCCTAAGTGCAGGACTGGGAATCCCGGGAAGTACAAAGAGACCCAAGTGGCATAAATCAGGTAAGTCCAGATGCAGTTTGGCAGTATGAAGTTTATGTGAGAGAACAAGCCCTGCTGATAAGCTTGGGCTTATTCCCACAATACTTGGGCCTCACAACCCAAACTTACAACTCTGCTCACCTAGTGCTGGGCCAGGTGGGCTTACCATATAGGACCAATACATGTCTCTGCTCTCTCAGGTGCCTTTGCACCACTTTACAGAAGGAGTACAGTCAACTGCAAAGCCTACATGCTCATGAGCTACCTGGATATCAGGATCAATACTAATTTCTGAGCCTCTCAGACACATTTTAGGTTTCAGTCCCTGCACCTCTTCTCCTTTCTGGGGGTACAAGTCTCAGTGGTCACCACAAACCTTGGATCTGATGCTTCAGCTTACTGAGCTCCCACTTCCCTTCTGGAGTCCCACTGCAGCTGTCTTGAGCTTCCTAATTGACCCATGCTGGCACCACAATAGGCTAACAAGAGGCAAGAATGATAAAAGAAGTTTCTGAATTACAGTCATTGCTGCTTTTAAAAGCATTACATGTCCATAAGTCTTTGAAAGGATGCAGCCTTAACTTCTACCCTGAGGTAGGTCTCACCACTTTTAAGAGTCTAAGGTAGAGGCTGATTTTTCTGACAATGAAAGTTGCTGCCTCATCCCTCACGTTCAGAGTTTTCTCTCGTAACCCGCTAGATAGCTCACAGAGAGCATCTACTCTCTGACGTGCACAAACCCACACTGTATTTGAAAGTCTTCAGTCTCTTTAGCTGGGGTGATGTAGAGCCACTGAAATGACTCTTGCACAGGCACTGGTTGTTGAGGGACATTCAGAAACAAGAGCCACTCTTAGGTCTCTCATTAAAAGTTTTCCTATACTCTTTCTCCTGAAAGTTATACTGGGAAAAAAATGATCTTGTCACAGCCAGGATACTTCTGCAATACAGTGCATCAATAGGGAAATAGCACACAAATTGGAGAATAAAGCAAAAACAAAACTTAGTTTTATATAGATGTTTGACAAATCTTGCCTGAAACTTGTATATTTATTTTCTCTCTTCTATCACAGATAATCCACTCAGTGTCGTTTAATGGCACATATTGCCTAGTCTCAGCTGCTGTGAGTTCGTTCTTTTTCTAATACCTCTCAGACCATTAGACTAGCCAGTAAATTACACCAGGCAATAATTACCCTCTTAAGGGAGCTTTCAAACATCTATGTGTTCCCCATAATGCAAAGGGAGATGCAGGAGAGACCTGCATCTATCTTTAATGTACTGTTAAAGAAATTATATAGATTCAAGAACAGCATTTCACAACAGGAGAAGTTAGAATTACTAGTAACACAGGAAAAAAAGAGAATATTTTCTTGTCTCTGGCTTTAAAGCAGATTTTTGCTGTGCTTGTAAAAAAACCCCTTCCATTAAATTCAAAGCAGTTATATGCTGTTTCTTTTATAGGATGCACCTGGGAGCCCCCAAGCAGTCCCTCTGATTGGAATGGGACTATGAAAATGAGAGTAGATACTTTGTTTAGTGTATTAAACATGCAGGTAGGGATACTTAGGAGGTCAGATGAGGAAAATGTTGTTTTAAGTAACTGCTGGCTAAGGAGTGGTTAGACATCTTAACAGCTATGTTGTGTGTAAGGAAAGGCATACAGAATGGAGCTGTTTGTTTTAAAACTTTTTTTTATATTCTGAAAACCTAAGGTATTTTTGAAAAATATTTGTTCAGTCTGTTGAGCAATTATTTTTCTAGATATTTTGTGGCTTGTGATGATCAGGAGTTGTCAGGGCAGGAAAAGCTCAGAAATTACACCTATATGGTTATGGTGCTCATAGTTTCTCTGGGAATATTCCTTTTTAACAAAAAACCATGAATACTGGTACTAGAGTGGGGGAGAAGGCTACAGAGAGAGCTTCCTTGCACAAAAGAGTTAAACCAATGCTGAATACCTTTTATAAATCTTATAAGGGATATCAAAGATCTAGATGTAGCTTATTTAAAATTGTGGTACTTCTGCAAAAAGCTGTCCTGGGTTAGATTTTTGGAGCTCTTTTCCTCCATTCCCAAAGAGAAATATAAATCTTGATGCTCTACCTTGAGGGATGGAAGTAAATGTATTTTGGATCACTTAAAGCAGTATTTGACTTTCCAAATGCCTTTCTTAATTTTTTTTTTAAACTTTATTCATGTTTTAAAAATATAGGTTTTTAAATATGTGATTTTCTTGATAGTAACCCCAAAAAACTTTTGCAAAGGGATTAATTCTAATAGCTGACCTTTTCCCATAACATTTCAGTCCAAATTGGTCAGTGGGTAATTTGTTTTATTTTATTTATTTGTTTATTTTACAAAAAGGACCTTCTGTCAAAACATTCCCAGCAAGCTTTCCAACTGACAGACCCAATTACAATTAGTTGCAGCCTAATGAGACTTAAGCTGATATTGCTCCCCTGCTCTGGAATGGAGGTAACGGGAACTTCAACCTTGTTCTCGCTTGGATTATTGCCTTGAACTAGCTATAATGTTCACACCAAATTTTGCATCTGCTATGAAAAGCGCATTTTATTTTTGCTGTCTGTTACCTGCATTAAGTATGCACTCACTTTCTCTACAGAAAGTGTTGTGTAAATAACTTCATGTGTTATCTTAATAACGAATGTGGTTGCCAGGATCTGATATATCTTGCAAAAGCAAATCTTCTCTAATGGCATGTGCACATTTCCCCAAGGCTGGCTTGCAAATTGATTTTAGTAAACTAACAATTTTCGTTTTATTTTCAAAGATTAAGAACATGCTGCCTATAAAAGAGGCGTGAGTTTGTAGTATGTTATCCATGTTATTCCCTCAGTTTGTATTGTGTTTCAGTCACGTTATTCCTCCAGTTTCTGCTAATCATTGCTCTTCCTTTCCACCTGCAGTCCTGTGGCCCTGGTCATTACATTTGTGTTGTATTCTGCTGTCTGATCTTATACCTTGTATGCTACTCTGCTTTTATAACTAATGCTTAATCAATTTTTCTTCTATACTTTACTTATAATCAGTGTGACAGGCTGACTTGACACCCTGATTTCTTTATAAGCTAGCAATCTTCTAATTGCAATTGCATAGCAAAATGACTCAAAAACAATTTGCACAGCCATAATATGTAAAATGAGTATGAACTCTGTGGATATATTAGCAAATAATGTTAATATTTAATTATTTTTTAGATTGGATCGGTCTTTGTTAAGCCTTAAGGTCTGGAGCAATCTCAGTTTTAATCAGTTTCTGTACAGGATAAGCAAGAGGGATTCCTTTGCTGCTGGAGGAAGTAGATAAAATTTATTGTTATATCTTAATTACACAGGGCTTTCTTGGTTATCTGCAATTGCTTTCCCTGATAAAGTTTCATGTAGTGTGACTCTTTGCCTACGTGATCTCTGTGGTACTGGAGTACCAAATATTTTCATCCAAAGACTGAAATTAGCCACTGGAATAATATTTGAAGCTATTTATCAGGTGAAAGCAGTATGAAGTATTGCGTAATTTTCCTAAAGCTAAATCTGGAACTCAGTTTGCACTTACATATGCTTATATCAATAAACTTACACTTGTGTTTGGACATATGTATATATGCTAGAAATACACCAAAATAAAGATGAGGAAAACATCTAAGCATTATGTTGCAGATGCAAGTAACCTGGCAAAAAAGGCGATAGCTACTAAAGCTCAAGGATAGACTTCCTTTATTATCTCAGTCAAGAATTTAATTGAGCCTGAATTTCACCTTTGTGTCCCACTATAATCCTCTTACAACATTCCTCTTTATTGTTTTACCAAAGTTTCCTTTCATCTCTAAAATATCTAGAAATACTGTTCCTCTGTTACTTTGTAAGCCATGTGTTTAGGTCCTTCATTCTAGTTTATTTATTAGAATTACTGAATTCCAGATCACTTTGATTACAGCTTCTCAATCCAGTCTGAAGCGCTTCTGTATGTGAACTCTACCACTGCTACAGCATTTTCTGCTGTGTTACACTGTCAGGTTGTTAACAAACCTCTAGCAGCCTTACCAAAGGACCTTGATTATTTCTACCCGTGTATGCATATAGCTATTCTATACTTTTCCAGAAAAATATATTTCTTTTGATAATTCTAAGTTCTTCAGAGTCTCACCAGACTTTTCTCCTTCTCACAACTTTTTATAAAATAGTAAATTTTTTGTGGTTTTTTTCCCCCTCACTAGTAGTTGTGTAAAAGAATAGTCATAATGCTGTATCTATTAGCCCACTATATTGCTGTTTATCAATTTCTAGGTCAAAGCTAATGTGAGCTTTTAAAACTGCATTCAGTGAGGATTTTTAAATCAAAAATACTCTTTCCCATTCCTTTATGGAATGAAATGATAGGATTTTTAAATCAAAAAATACTCTTTCCCATTCCTTTATGGAATGAAATGATAGGATTTTTAAATCAAAAATACTCTTTCCCATTCCTTTATGGAATGAAATGATAGTTTTTCGAACGAACAATCCAAAGAAACAGTGGTTGATGGTGGAGCACAGCAGCACCTTTTACCTCTCCAGAGATACTGCTAGAAATGGAAGAAAATTCAAATTCACCGGTTTTGTTTTAGAGAACGAAGCCAGAGAAGAGATGGCAAGGAGGGCGGGCAGCTCCCTCCTCCTCCTGCACAGGCAAACACCCTGCAGCCTGGAGCCTACATGGTCAGGGGACAAAACCTGCAGTTGCTATTCTCTGAAGTAGGACTTCATGTGGATGTTTGAGCGCAGTTGTTATTTTCAGCTAGCCATTAGTTGGATATCAACATGTCAAACCCAAGAATTCACTGCTGAAACATAGTGGGGAACCCTTTACGTTTCTCTTTCAGGTAAATTGGATTATGCAGACTAACAAACTGAATGGTCCTATCCGTTTCCCCGTCTCAAGTGTGCCATCTGTAAGATCTACAGAACACATTGTAAATTATTCTTAAATATCTGTCTCTGGATTAAAACTTTTTTTTTTTTTTTTTAAATTTATGTGGCTTGACAGGACTTAATCCTTTTCATGTTTTAAAACGCTGGAGGTAATAAATTCTCTGGAGTTATGACTAGCTAATGTGATATGTTGATTACTAATTACCAAGTAGCTAGGATGCTGCCTCTTTTGAGAAGAAAAGACACATTAAGTGAGAGAAGTCTTTATGTTTTGGCCACTTACAGGTCTTTCATAATTCTTTTAATGATCTTGAATCTTTCAGTATCTCTTTTGTTTGTTACATGCTGCCTGTTCACAAGGGGAAATAGAGCTTCATTTAGCTGGTACAGAATGTCCCTTTTTCCTCATGAAAAAAAGACTCTTTTATGTCTGAGTACAAGTGTTTCTGAAGGTGTTAATGAACCTGTGGCAGGGCCAAGCCAGCATCAGTAGATGTCAAGTTGCAACGTTCTTTTGTCTCATTTTTTGAGAGGTGCGTCCTGCTTAGTTTAAAATAATTGTTTTTGTTGTTTAACTAACACTCAACTCAGTGACTCTATTCCTCTGTGTGTAGCATTTTCCCCCTTCCCTCCCCCAGCTTGAATTTCCTTCAGATGATGTTTCTTTAGGATAAAAAAAGTCATTGTGATAGGTTAGAGCCTGGTTTATTTTACTCAGAAAACTTTGCTTCTTTCTAACCCTGCATTTATTTTTCCATTTCTGCTTTCAAGTACTGAAATAAAGTTAATTTTTCCAGATAACAGGTATCCCCCTGAAACACATACCTTTAAAAAAAACCACCATCATCCCAGTGGCGCAAGCACCATGAAGGTATAGATTCTGGAAAAGAAAGATATGTTTTTCAGTGGAAGGCAAATCAGTGACAGGACACTGAATCAGCTTGCCCAGCAGTTCAATAGAAGTTCAGTTCCTGGTGCAAACTACAGCTGAGAAATGGCACTAGTATTTTGTGACACGCACTCCTGCATAAGTGAAAGGTACATCAAATAGCTGCCAGAGTGGTGGATGAACAAGCCCCACATGCTGTAAACTTTAATTTTCCACTTTTGGCAATAGTCTTTTTTCTCCAGTGCCAAAAAATCTAATCATCAACACTAAATCTAGTGATCTAGTTGAAGATGCCCCTGCTCGTTGCAGGGGGGTTGGACTAGATAACCTTTAAAGGTCCCTTCCAACCTAAATTATTCTATGATTCTATGAAATGTCAGGCATTTTGACATTTCTTAAAATGGTGGCTTTTAAGAGAGCCAAATCACTTAGTAGTTTGTGGTAATGAACGTCTATTAGCGCCCAACAGAATGATATTTTTATAAAATTATGATGAAGAATATCAGAGGAATCTGTATTGTGTCCAGCAGGTGAAAAAAACAAACAAACAACAAACCAAAAAATCCACCCCTCCATATTCTTCCTTCAGCCAAACAATGTGTAACTCATTGCTCCTTCCACAGTTTGATTCAAGGAATCTACTTCTTGCTACCCTAATACCACTGCAAGCCCACTGCCATGGCCTGGCCTGGGAGAAGAGATGTGGGAGGGAAGTAACTGTACAACATCCTCAGTACAGGAACGGTGGAAAGCTTGTACTGATACCCAGGACCCTCCTTAAAGTGGCTGAATGTTGAGGGAGGCCATATCAGTGTGGGGTAAAAAACCAGCAGATCATTGAAGAAAGCATTTAGAGTGGCTTCTAAGCTGTTGTCACTTATTTCAGGCACTCAAAACATCAGAGAAGAAAAACAGTGTGGAAAGAAAGGATGTGTTAAGCCATCCCTTCATCAAATCCTTTCCTTCTCTATAGTGAAGATTCTATAGAAAAATCTAAAAATCCAGTAAAGAAGCATTTAAATTGTTTTTTGATACCTTTTCACCTTTAGAAATCCTCAGACTACAAAAAATCTAGAATTTGAGGCACACAGCAAAATGCAGGAAACTTTTTCTTCAACATGTTTAAGATTATTTTCTTCCTTAAGTGTAAAGGTTATTAATTTTTAAAAATCAAATTCTTCATTAAATTGTCCTATTTTTATAGTTTTTATTCCTATTCTCAAAAACTGATGAATTTTAAAATACGTACCCATGATGTTTTGTGAATAGATATTTTTGTAATCTGTGATTAATCTACTATTTCTGAATAACTCAGTTATACACATCATTCATTCTATAGTGTTTATGCCTCTGAGACTTTCTTAGGTGAGATGACAGGGAAACCAAATTCATAATTTCTTTAGGTGCTGCTATGTCCACTTTACAGATAGGAAAGTTGAAAAGTTAGAAAGTGGTATGTTCAAGATCTAAGAATAATAAAGAGAACACAACCTACTTTATTTTCCATCAAGTGCCTTTTCCACAGCGTGAAACACCAGACTTAATGACCATTGGCAGCACTTACAGCTTAATTGAATAAATGAGGAAGAAGAAGATTATCTATTAGCAGGGGAAAAATCAATTTTTTTCCAGTCATCTTGGCATTCTAGGAAGGGAATACAAAGCAGAAACAATGAATGACTGCATAGAAGACATGCAGCCAACTCTGCACCTCTCCTAAGTGAGGTTTTCAAAGAAAAAGCACAATTTGAAGTGTTACAGGTAATGCTATGCAAATTGCCTTATTGGCAGGAAAACCTTTGACCTTCAGGAGTTAATAATACTTTTTTTTGCATGACGTCTACAAAACCAGATGCTAAATCAGTATTAAGAACAAATCAGTATAAGAATAAGAAATCATCTGAGCATCTCAAGTACTATTCTGTTTATAGATAGCCGTTAACTAGAACATGGTCTCTGATCCAAGGAGTCTGTAGTGAAAATAGTTAATCATTCCAAGAAAATACATTTTTACCTTATTAAGCATCTTCTGATTGTTTTCAAAGAGCATCTTGGAGTTTCCTCAGTAACTCTAATTACTGTCCTGTTCCAGCTTTTTCAGAAATCCAGTTCATAAATGCGCATAAATAGTCAAGGACTTCAGAAATTATTTCCAGTATAAGTAGTCTTTCTCTATGTAATGTTTAGTAAATATTGATTTTGTAGCCATGCTATATACAAGTAGTGACCTCTTTAAAGAAACAGTGGACTTGGGATTGCATAGATGTAGATGAGATTGTTCTGATCTTATAACATGTACTGTTGTAGAATGCAGAATCCTTGGCATTTTAAAATAGTCATATACACAGCATAATATATATTTGTACACTGTAGAGAGTGCAGCTGTTGTTAATGTGTTACAAAACTGTCCAGTCTCTGATGAATACTGAACTATTCTCCACCAGTCAGACTGCATGTTTACAATACTCAATACATCTGGCTGACTTTAATTGCATTAGCTTTGCTGCACCAGAGGTGGCATAACTTTCATGTGAGCTAATTAGATTTGCTCAATTTAAACAGACACATTAATGCAGCTCAGCAAGGCTCAATTAAATCTGTTTTCAAAGCAAAGGCACAATGTGAAGCATTATGGGTAATACTATGCAAATTGCCATATTGGCAGAGAAGTTGAGTGAGTTGTTTGCAATGCCTATTGGCATAAAGTAAGTTTCTCCAGTTGGATTGTGAAGTCTAAAACAGCAAGACATGTGTTCTACATACTCTTTCTTGGGGTTCTTCAAAATGGTGCATCTGCCTTCTCAAGCAAAGGAAGTGATTTGTGAGTTTGTTTAGAAAACTGATGTCTTAAGATTTCATCCCAACCTTTGTGCCCACTCCACTGATTTTTATTTTATATGCTTTGCCTTACTGAGGCAACAGCAGAACCTAATAATAATATATCTCCATAATGGTATTTCAGAACAATTGTATGTTCCTGGTGTTTCAAACTTATTACACTTAACATCACTCTTACCTTTTGCTAATGCTCAGGCATAACTATCTCTCATTTCAGTTTTTTTAGTTATGTACTGTGACCCAAAATGCTTAGCCTTGCAGGTTTACTTCTAAGAAGTGAAACTTGCTGACAGAGACACATTTTCTTGGTTTCATTCAGTGTGAAAAGCTTTTTAAATATTTCCATCCAACAGTGATATTACAGCACAGAAATTCAAGTCTGCTTTTCTTTGTTATGAGCCAGAAGAAATAGCAGATGGATTTTTCTTCGGGAACAATGGATTTGTCACACTGTAGGCAACATCCAGTGGGAATCAAAGCTAAGTGCTTCGCAGTGCAACCAGGATGCCATCAGCCTGTCACTAGAACCACTTTTCATTTTGGCATCCTAAAGATTCTTTCTCTTCTCAAAGTCAGGAAAAGAGGGGACTCTTTATGGGAACACACTGTTCACCAACAGACACACCATGGACTCTAGACATCAAGTGTTTTCATATTTGTTAGGAAATTCTGAAGAGCCTGTTCTGGAGACTGCTTTTGCCAATCAACCTCCCCATAACAGTCACAGCAGAACAAGACAAACCACTAAAGCAATCCCTGACATACCTTTGAGAATGCTTGAAGAAGCATATGGCGTGCCTTTTATGCAACCAACCAGCAGCATCACTACATTAAAATAAAATGGTTACTTTTACTGTGATCCCATTAATTGCAATATCTGCCAGTCCTCCTAAAACAAAACATACCCCTAAAAAAAGCACAAAATAATTCATAGCAGTTCCTGCTTGGCTTTTCTCCAAGGTCTACGGCCTGAAAAACCATCGTTGACAAACCTCAACTGCAAGAACCCCACAAAAAACATCTTCTCCCCCCACTCCCCCTTCCCCGTTACCCTCCCCCACACTATACCCTATATATAATTGTACATTAATATATTTACCCCGTTACATTCCATTAACTCTAGGTAATACATTTAATGTATGTACTATATCCATTACAATGTAGACGGGCATACTCTCTCCAGACCACACCTCTACTTTCAGCATAATTTATAATGCAATGTTCTACAGAACACCTAACACTAGTTTGTACTAAAACCATAGCAATGATACTGTATATGCCTCCATCCCCATACGGCAGTGCTTGAACACATACTCTGAATGGTTGCAGGTCAAAACAACTCCATCATCTCTCGATGTACCAGTAGCTTCATACCAGGTTATCTACTAATTGCTCTTCTTGCATGAAATCAGCAACAAGCAACATTAGAGGTAGCAGCCAATTATTGGATCCCATTGTCTCATATTTTAGATACTTATACACAGTCATGCCTTTTTAGTGGAGTAGTAATCACAGTAAATTTAAAATACAGTGACACCAAGAGGCTCTCGAATGAGTGAAAATCAGCAACTTTATTAAACAGTATGTGGAAGTTACAGCCATATAAGTGTCAGACAAACCAATCCGAAGCAGATCACTCTATGATTAGCCAAATGCACACGACAATTAAATTCAACACATCAATTATAAATAGGAAACAAAATTAATTTGCCCTGCACTTAAGCAGATTCCGTGTTCCCACAGCATATCTAACTTGGCTTTGACTTTAGTTGGAAGCCCTTATTTTGCATTCATATTCTCAGGACTCATATATTTCATTCTCAAACTGTAGGTTTTGCAGAAATAAACGTTTTAAACAGAAATACAGTATTCTTCACAGGCTTTTGGCCAGAATCTCTCAAACTCATTCCCTCTGAATCTATGTTCGGAAAGCTGATGGCTGGCAGAGGTTCTGCCACTGTGTTGTAGTTGTATCTTCTCTGGCATCTCTCTAATAATACATATCCAGGCTCTAATGTTTTCAGAAATTTTGTTGTGTCCCATCCACCTTGGGGCATTTGCCCTAAGTGATGAAGAAAGTCTTGGAAAAAGTAGAATAAACCATTTATACATCCCTGCCAATGCCTTAAAAACTATGATGGCCTCATTTTGCTCTTGGTGTTTTTTTGAAATTCCTATTATAAAATACTTTCATTTTACTGCAATTATCATAATATTGTGTGGATTTTAATTAAGCAGTGAAAGTTGTTTTGGCTGTCCTTTCCCAGTTTGGTGATTTATCTGGTGACTTCATCTTCTAAACTGCCATTAGAATATAAAGGCAATCCTATACTGGACCAACATACCAGTTTGAAACAGTCTTTTGATATTGTAGGTTCCGGTGCTCAGGTTCCAGATATAATGGCTACTGCTGAAGTGTCAATGTCTTTAAAACAGAATGTGTTCTCTGGAAGCCTAAAAGTTAGTTTGAGGTAAACATGTAATTAAATCTTAATAGAGATGGGAAAGAGCAAGAAACTCAGGAATCAGCTGTGCTCGTGTAGTCTGCACTGAATATCACTCCTGAATTTTGGTCTGTTCAATAGAAAATCTTTAAATTTCTTCCAATTTATTTTCTCTTTCTGTCTAAAATGTCATGTTTAGTCATGAAAGAAGGGTCTTTCACAAGACTTCAGCACAGAATACATGAAACCTAACTTTAGAAGTGAGTTTGCTTATGCTTTTGACTATAGTCATCCTGGAATAATTTTAGGGGAAAAGAGCTGAGATAAAAGCAAGTTTAATTGCATTTTATCCTCTTAATTCTAAACTTGACAACATTTAAACTACATACCTTTTGAACAAAACATAACCTTTAACTAAAGTACTCCCATCTGGAACCATTATAATTATAATGCCTATTTATTAATATGACTGATAATGCATAAAAATACAGTTGCGGTTATAGGAAAGTCAATTAGTGCAACACCCTAGAGGACACATTCTAAATTAATAAAATTCAATAATAATGATAATTACTTTCATCCAGAAGGATTCAAAATTAGATTATGAAGCTAACCTAGTGTCTCCATGTTTAAAGGCTCAGTCTAACTCTGTTTGATGCCAGTGATTATGTGGTTGACCCTTCATGTTCCAGGACATATTTTCCACTCTAAGTTCAGTTTATGCTCTTTCTCTTTTAAGGGGAAAAAGAGGGTGAAAGGGTTTGAGATGAACAACTGTTCAAAACAGGCAAGCACTTTTGGGTCAAGAAAACTTTAGAATTTGTGCCTCTCTACCTTTTGAAAAATTTTTTTAACTTATGTATTTGAAAGAGGATTATCTGAAAGTTTTGCATTGCATCAGAACCATAAATACTGTCTTTTCTATGATTCTATGAACGAAAATGTCCCTGGAATACTGTTTACCTAACCAAATATTCAACTTTAATACGCTTTTCTTTCCCATTGTTTGGAGAGAAATTTCTGAGATCCTCCATGTACTTTCTCTATTGCTTCTGAGGTCCCCAAAATCTGTGCATTTTTTCCTGGTGTCATATCACTGGTGCCTATTTCAATTCCTCACCAATATTCCTACATAGCATAGAAATGAGCCTTTTATGTAATGATGCCATTTCTTTTTTTGATCTTAGATTGCAGCACATTGGTCTGCTCTTCTGAGATCAACTCGTCTTTTCATCTTATCATAAAGAAGGTCAAGAACTTACTTGATATTCTGGTACTTACACAAGGAAAAGATGTGTAAGGAGAGGTTTTTCAGTATGACAGGCAAAGGCATAACAAGATCCAATGACCTGATTGAATAAGATGCAATTTCCAAGTAGAAAGTGCAATTAAACATTGAAACAGACTTCCCAGGGGAGATGACAATTCTGTTTTCAAAATGAGATGAAATATGTTTCGAGTTCTGGCACTAATCCTATTTCTGAGAATGTTTGCCACTTGGGGTATAGAAGGATGATCACATCAGTCACTTCTGGTCTTCAAGTCTATTCATACATAAATACTGTAACTTGCCATGGTCCAAGTGTGGTACATCATACTTGTAAGTCTCTTGGAGAGGAGCCCTTATGGTAACTAGGCAGCTCCTCATTCATCAAATGTAAAATGCAGTGGGGATTCTTTTCTCATTCTATAGACTATCCTACATTTTTGTGCAATACTTTATTCAAATACAAACTCTAAACCTCTACTGTTTGGGGGAACAATACATTAAAGTTAGGATTTGATGGAACAAAAATCTTCAAAATAAAAATAATTACCTTTAGGAGCTGTATCTTTGTGAAGCCACTTAAAAAGATGTGTGTTTTGATGCTATCCCATTACTATTCTTGGTGTATTATTTATAGTATAAAATTCAAACTCTTCAAATGCAAGTATAGCATCATATTTATGCTTGGCCTTTTGATACACTTACTATCAAAGCTTTTTTGAAAATCCAGAGAAATAAATGAAATAGTCTTGTTCTCCTGAAATCAATGATTCCAGTGGAATAGATTCATTGCTTTCTACTCCTTCAGAAGCCATGCTGTTTTTTCTCTGTCATATTGAGATAATTACAGTGTTTAAAAGAACTGAGCTAATGTATTTAAGAGGTGTAAGATTATATTTTAAATTCAATTTCTACAACCTAACGTATGAAATTTCACTGACCAGATACTTATGGGTTTGTTGGTACTGACTATTTTTTGGAGTCGTATAAGCAATCCAGAACCAGAAAAATTAAATATTTTCCTTTTTTGTGTTTGTACTGTTGTTACAGCCATCATGGTCTAAAGATTATGCCTAATAGGAAGGTATTTGTATTGGTGACCATGCGACATGAAATCAAAAGTGACAATAATCAGAGTATTCATTTTTTTATGTACCTATTTATTTATTTATTTATTTAGGATCTGGTAGTGGAACTCAGCCTCAAAACCTGTCTGGTTTTCTAACAGTATCAATCAGTTAACAAGATATTTCATCTTTCTATGAAATTTTCCTCTCTGGAAAAAAAAAAATTACTAATGGAGAAGAGTATGGGACTATTCCTTATTCGATTGCTTTTTTATCTATATGTGAAGATGGCATAGCTGGCCACCTTTAGAGAGATGAGGTAAATAAATATACCTTCACATGTATTGTGCCTCCCTTTTCAAAGTATTTATTATGAAGTATTTTGCTTCCAGAACCACATCTTGAGTTGGTGTGTATTTGCATTGGCCTTTTCTGGATTAAGTGCCACAAGCCTGTCCCTAAAATACGTTGGGATCAATATGACATATGTTACATATCTACTCAATAGGGGTAGAAATTCTGTGAAAGCTAATTTAAGAAATCATGAACATGGGAAATTTCATCTACTACAGTGGTTAAAAAAAGGTTTAAGTAACATGTAGATGTAACATTTATAAAAAATGAATGTGATTCAGGAATTCACATATACTATGATCATGCATGTAATTATTGAAAACAGCTGATTTTGTTAATTGAAAGCAGTCTTCTGGGTGCAGGTGTGTTCCAACTGCACATATTCAAACAAGTTCTAAGCATAGAAGAGTTTAATCCCAATTACCAAGAACAGTTTAATTTCCAAGATTTCACAGAAAAATAGAATACATCATGGTAGAAAGAAGCATTCTCTAAGGAATCATTGTTGTGATGATTCATCTTACTTGCTTTTGGAGGCAACAGTTCTGCAAATGTCAACATCATACAATGAATCTCGAACGTTAAATATACGCTTGGGAGTTCCTAAAGACTACACTAATAGTTCTAATACAATTTGCTATGTATATGATTGTATAAAGAATTTCTCATTTGCACAGACTAATTTCCTGATAAATGCATTAAAACAGTTATGTATTATGCTACTGGAGACATTTTTGTTTAATATTAATTGCGATTTTGATATTCATAATATAGCAAATGTCTCCTGGCCTCTATATGACCTAACTATTTAATAAAAACTACTTTAGAAAAGACCATAAATTATAAAGTTATATGGTTCCAGTAAATTGGATGCCATGAAATTATTGTAACAAGCTACAGTATGAAATCTTATAATTTTGCAATCAGTTACATAGAAGTAAGTTTCATCTTAGGAGTTTTACTGTTTTTTTTGCAAGCAGAGCTATTACAAATATTTAAATGACAAATGGCCACAATTTTAAGGCCAGGTGATGGAGACTTTACTTTGTGCTGGAGGCTACTTATTCTTGTGAGCAGTTCCACAGAAATTAAAAGGTCCACACACAGAAGGATGTTCATAAAGATAAGGGCCAAATATAGCAATGCCATTGCTTGAATACAAGCAAAGCTTTGTGTAACCTAGTGCAGTTTACACTAGAGTTCTCATACGGAAGTACTCAAACAAGGAACTGATCTCAGTTCTGAAGGAGGCTGTCGTGGTTTAGTCCCAACCAGCAACTAATCCCCACACAGCCGCTCGCTCGCTCCCCTTCCTCAGCTGGACAGGAGAGAGAAAATACGACGAAAGGCTCGTAGGGCGAGACAAGGATGTAGGGAGATCACTCACCAATTACCATCATGGGCAAAACAGACTTGACTTGGGGAAATTAGTTTAATTTATCACCAATCAAAATCAGAGTAGGATAATGAGAAATAAACCCAAATCTTAAAAACACCTTCCCCCCACCCCTCCCTTCTTCCCGGGCTCAACTTTGCTCCTGATTTTCTCTACCTACCGGCACAGGGGGACGGGGAATGGGGGTTGTGGTCACTTCATCACACGTTGTTTCTGCCGCTCCTTCCTCCTCACACTCTACCCCTGCTCCAACGTGGAGTCCCTCCCACGGGAGACAGTTCTCCACGAATTTCTCCAACGTGGGTCCTTCCCACAGGCAACAGTTCTTCACTAACTGCTCCAGTGTGGGTCCTTTCCACGGGGTGCAGTCCTTCAGGAACAGGCTGCTCCAACGTGGGTCCCCCACAGGGTCACAAGTCCTGCCAGAAAACCTGCTCCAGCGTGGGCTCCTCTCTCCACGGCTCCACAGGTCCTGCCAGGAGCCTGCTCCAGCATGGGCTTCCCACAGGGTCACAGCCTCCTTCGGGCATCCACCTGCTCCTGCATGGGGTCCTCCATGGGCTGCAGGTGGATATCTACTCCACCGTGGACCTCCACGGGCTGCAGGGGACAGCCTGCCTCACCATGGTCTTCACCACGGGCTGCAGGGGAATCTCTGCTCTGGCGCCTGGAGCACCTCCAGAAATTTCTCTGAGTCCTCTGTGTTGTGTTGACACATTCAGTGCATCAGCCATGTGTTGTATTGTATGATATAGTTCTTCCCTTCTTTCCAAGTACTTGATTTTATATTCAGATATTTTGAGGTAACGTATTTTTACCTATGATAGGTATGAATAATGCTAAAAGCCTGCAACCCTTAGTCTCAGGAATGATCCTTGCTAGCATAAATGCCGTAGATTAAATGCATCCACACAAGCAAAATTCACATTCCTTACATGTCTGTCTAGGGTATATGTGCCTGTAAGCCTTTGAAATAGTCTTTGTCTACCATCAGGGTAGAGCTAGTGCAATAGACGTTGCCCAAAACTTCTGTAATGAAGCCCTGTTTTCACTGACTTATGACTTTGCCAAGCTGGTACCATACAGGATTTAACCAGATATGTCCAGTACCTTTGTTGAGCTCCATTTATTTGCAAAAGTACATCTATTAGGTATTCTCAGTGTGAAACTCAGTGTTTAAACCAGATTTGGTTGTTGCAGTCCTTAGGTGAGAAGCTGCAGTACTTCAGAGCTGGGAACATGAACTTTGGAAAACAATTTACTTCCATCTCAGGAGTTTCTTTTTTTCTTCTGCTTTAATTTAATTTGTTCACATTTGTTAAATTATGAGGCCTTAAAATGATCTCTTCATAACTACAGAGGGGAGTTGCTAGTCTGCCAGTCAATTCTCTGCAGTTTCCTTGACAAGGGACATGTTCCTTTGTTTTGTAGCCTGCACTGACAAGAAGACTGCATCTCCAGGAGCAAACGAACATGGTCCATCCAAGGGCTGCAGAAGCAGAGCAGGACATTATTCGAAGCTTTCACTTCCAAGAGTAAGAGGTCACAGTGTCCAACTAATGAGACCTAGTTGCTTGTATAGCAGGAAAATGGGACCATCATTCCTGAGCTTCCAGGATCTTCTCTGACTAACAAGTAGGTGTGGGACTACAGCACAGCACTGCCAGCAGCTCATCCCTACAGCTCCCACTGACTTTATCAGTGGCAGTAGGGATGGTATCAATATTCCAACATGACTGGTAACGCCTAGGGAAGGAGACTGTAGCATCAAAGGATGAAATCAATATTTTTCCAATTGATAGTGGAAGCCATAATGCCCTTTAGCTGATGAGGATCTCCACTGAGGACTGCAGCACAGGCAGGGTGTACTTGCTGCCCCAGTGTACTGCAGTGTTAGGCTTGGTGCTGGCATATGTGTGCTTTGCATTTAAGGCTGGAGTAAAATGAGACTGAGATTTTAGTGGGTGTTATAAGCTTCTCTTGGAGAGGTGCTCCATTATCCCTAAGGTAAGTGTCATCCCTGCCTGTCACTGTGCTTTATCTGGAAAAAACCATATGTATGCATACACATGCACAGAGTCACACACAAACACATGTATTTGGAGAGATGCAGTAACTAAGACAAGTTACCAGCAGAACCCATTGATGCGTGCACTTTCATTACCCATCTTTTTAAGCACAGCACTTTTTTTTTTTTTTCCCTCCATAGCCCAGACCTCATTCAGTTCACAGTGCAGACTGAACTGGTAATAAATCAGGTCATACACTGCAAGAGGCTTTCATGGGATGCCTATCTCTTCTGCTGCAAAATTTGTGAGATAGGTGGTTTAACAGACAGTGTCACACAAACAGAAACAACACTATTAATGCTAACATGTTCTATTGCATTTGTGTCATATCTTCGGGTTTGAAATTCCTGTGCCATGCAGATACTCTGAAATTGAAAAGCAAATAAGCTCATGTTTTAGTTTTCCCTCTTCCTTGATAAAGTCCAGTACCCTTTCCTAGCATACTGTTTTTTGAAAACTTGTAGTTAACTATTAACTGTAACTGTAGGTTAATAACTACTTCACTTATTTCTGAAATCCCTACTTTCCTGTCAAGTCTTAGTTTAAATTGATCAATAATTTCAATGAATGGACAGATGCAAATGCATGTGCACAGGCACAGGCACAAACATTTCTTAGAAAATTGGGCTAAAATGGTTCCATAGGTATGGTGATTCACTGTTACTTTGTAAAATTGGATTGTACTTCTGCCTTTCAAAGAAATAATGAGAAGGTCACATTAACTGAAATTCTCACTACTTATTCCTTGGTTTCTGACTACCCAAATCTGATGTTTCGTGCTCAGAAGATTTTAGGTCAAGCTTTGCAAATCAGGTCAATAAGACCTCTGCTTGTATATAAAGCAGTATTCACATTTACTCTTAAATATAGTCTACAATTTTGCCTCTATTCCCTTTATCCAGTTTCCAATTCATAAAATGAGCTGAACAGTATCACCTTCTCCCTCCTTAGAGATAGTTGGTAAAGAAAAATGTATTATATATAAATGGAAACAAAAAAAAAGGGCCAAATATCCACTTCTTACCCACAAACATCCAAAACAGGTTCAAATATACACTTCATGAAAAAACTGGCTATTCTGAGGAGAGGGAAAAAAGTTCTAATTCAAAAAAAGCCACATTTTTTATTTTTCTTGTAGGAAAGAAAAGCATAAATAAAAAAAAAAAGTATTTTGTTTTAGCAATAGCCAATGTGCTTCACAGAAAGTCTCCAAAATATACTGGATCCTCAGATCCTGAGAGCAACAGCCTGTAGTCCAGTTGTTTCTTTTACAGGAGCCCACACAGGCAGTTGGACAGTCAGTGCTTGGAAACTGGGAACCAGATGACTTGGGATGGGGACCTGAAGCTCTGAAGTGCTCTGCTCTATGGTAGGAAGCCTACAAGAGAGAGAAGTCCAGATGTAGGCTTTTAAAGAAGATCAAAGTGTGTTTCAGTTCTTAGAGCTGCACACTGCGTTTCAAATGTTCACACACAGTGTGACACATCTGTATGTTTGCACAGCTTCTTCCATTTAGATAGTAAGTTTTGAACTCTGTTCCCTCAGCTCCAAAACTCCTTTCCACTCATTCAAAGCTGATTGCCAGTCTCTGGTAAAGCTTGTGTGCTGTGTGATCCAGAGCTCTGGTAGGATGGGGTTACCTCAGAGCCACAGGTGGTGGGCTGTCTGAACTCCCCAACAGCAGGCAAGCAATCAGCGTGTTTCTGTCAGAAAGCTGGCTTCCGGGGTGTTTCATCAGAAGAAACTAACATGTTTCTCTGAATAATTAAAGTTTCTGTAATTTTTCTTTTTTTTCCGTGAAAACCAGTTTCATCAGAGAATTCCAGTTGAGTCTGTCCACATTTTGAGATCTAAGTCCAAAAGGAGTTGGATGTTATGGAGCTCTGACATAAAACTGAAAATGGGGAAAAACTAACAGACCAACAAAACTCAGAAAAAGCCTACTAACCCTGTTGTTTTACCTATGAAGCTGTGAAGTGCCACTGAGACACATCACCACTCTTAGAGGTGGGTGAGGTATTTCTATGAAGACCTCCCACTGTATGCTGTGCCCAGTCCAGGATTTAAGGCACACACCCCCAGTCCAGCCTGTGTTTAAATTCCTGAAGTGCTGGGTTGGGGCCTTGGCTTTTAAACTCCTTGTTTCCCAAGATCTGGATCCTGCGAGCCTCAGGAACAAGCTTTCTATCCCCATCTTTCCACCCTTACAACAGGCTAACCTAAAACACATTCTCTCCCACAAAGGGATTTATAATGAATTTTCCATGCTGCACTGCTTCTTATGTATGAGTGACATTTCCCACCTACCCTTTATAGCACCCTGTTCTCAGCTTCAACGGTACTTGCCTGTCTCTTTGCAAGTTGTGAAATGACCAGCAATTTCCCTGTTGACTGGTCAAACACTCTGTTCCCCTGGGGAACGCAGTCTGTAGGTATCTGGGAATTGAGTCTAAAGAGTGAACATGTGGCCGTACCAAAGAATGATAATTAACCTTTAATCAGTTGCTGAGAATTGCTTTCAACAAAAGCTTATTCTTAACTTATGGTGGAGTAGCCACCTCCCTTCTCTGCATAACCATCAGCCTTTGGGGTCCCTAAGAAGTCTATTTGCCAGCAATCATTTGAAAAGCAACATCTGGCAAGTAAGATTTGTAGTCATATGCTGGCAGTGCTTACCAAAGGTTTCTTGCTGATCAGGAATACCCAGAGCCTGTAACCTGTAACAGCTTTGAGCCTGTAACCTCCCTGAACACCTGCAATCTCAGCTGCAAACCCAGCCAAATATGGGTGAAGTTAGGTACTTCAAAATGAGGTACTTCAAAATGACAGCCTGGTATTTTCCCAGTCTTCATGTTAGTGACACTTCTGTGGTAGTCAACAGCTAGAGAAGATCCAGTGCTGCAGTCCTTGTACACCAACCTGGTAGTATAGGAACAGTTGTTCTCATGCCTTGAAAGCTGTTGCAAAGGCATCCAGCTAGATATGCCTGCCCTCCAGGTGACTCCAGAATTACAAAAAGTTTGCAAACACCTGGTGGGGTCAGGCAACAAACATGTGGTCTTTGGGCCTGTCATTTTAAGTTTCTTCCCTTAAAAGAAAAATAAGATTGAAATCCCTACCCTGAGGGATGTCTGACTGGAGACATTTCCTCTTAGCTTGTTTAGTTCTCCCACGTGAAGGATGAGTCAGGCACAGTGTTCATTATACTGCTTTAAAAACCCTCATGTGTAAAGCATTTTTCTCCCATTTTTAAATGTGGTCTAAAAGTTGCCCAGGTTTGGGCGACTTTGGGAGAGGAGCCATCTGGGGCAGGAAGCTGATGGATGTCCTGACAGAACCCTAATCCAAAGACCTCCATTCGGTCCAGGCTTGAACCCTCTCCTGATCAACCATGTACAGCTGGTAACTTCAAAGCTGAGTAATGACAACTGTTTCCACTGAAAAACAGTACAATGAAGGGAGGGTACCTTCATCCAAGCACACATGCAGGAATCAGAAATGTCGCTAAGCATGTGGGAGACAAAATAAGTCACAAGCTGTCGTCTATGGCGAGTACCTTCCTATCTGGAGCTGTTTCATTTTGCAGGAAGCAATTTAGAATTCATTAGGAATTAGAAGACTTTTATCACCAACACCATACAACATTAAAGAAGATGACATCTCCATTTCATGGCCAACGTTTTCCATCATTACATTCTGGGCAAGACTCCATCCAGTAGCTATTTTCTAAGAAAACTCATTCAAGTAAGTCCCCGGAAGGAGGCAGGTGGAATGACATCTTGGTAGATACAGAGCTGATTTACATGTGGATTAAGAACTAAGCATGTGAATTTAGAACTAAGAATGTGAATTTTGTCAAGACTGAAGAGGTTTGGGACATTCACAAAGAGCAGTGAGTAACTCTGAGGTCTTGACCAAAGTTCCTTCTGGAATAGAAGTTTAAGATCTTTTTTCCAGAACATTACATAAAAATTGTTAAGAAAATTAATTCAAGACTGAGACAGAGCTAAGCAAACAGTAGATGAGGGGATACTTTCAATATTGGGGGAAAACACTGTACATCACCACACTCAAACAATACCATAAAACTGACTCACCAGAGGAGGCAGGGTTCGCACAGAAAGCAATTGTGTATTACCAGGAAAGTTGCCTGTGATATCATGCAAGTGTATAAAATAGAGAGAGTGAATTTAACTGTCTTAAACTGACAGTTCCTAACTTCTGAACGTTTGAATTTATAATCTACACAATGATTTTTTCACATAGTACTTTTTTTAAAGCATTATCTATAAACAGCCCAATTCTGCCAGATTTGGAAGAGTACCTAACAGCACAGATGATTTGTATCACCAGGCTTTAAGCAGATAATTAACTTTTCCAAAACATTTTGGAGTTGCATGCATTTACATAAAATTTTAGGAAAAGATAAACTGATATTTGCATTCAGTCAAAGGCTTTGAATTTGATCATGGAAGCATTCTCCTTTTTCTTGTTTTGAAAATCTAATACAGTTTTCAAAAGTTTTAAAAAATAAAAAGTTGAGTATGTTCTTACATGCAAAATGACTGTTACATGGGTTTAATTTTTAGATAATTGTTTTTCATATAATCAGTATAACGTATATCCCAGTAGTTATTTTATTATAATTGCATTTAAAGTTGTAAGTACAATACTAATGGACAAAAATTAATTTATAAATTAATTATAGCACAGCAGGTATTTTGCATAACATTTTTTTTCAGTACTATTTTTGCAGGAGAAGGGAAACCATTGTAAGAAAATAGGCTGCCTGAGGCATGACATTCAAATATTGTACAGAGCAGAACACAAATTACCTGGCTGGAGAAGATGGCAGCATCGAATAGTACAGATATCTGTGGGTTCCTTTCTATAAGCAATACTTTGGCTTGAATAAATGTCTTGTACTGATTCAGATCTCACTGCTATGAGCGTTTTATACACCCCACTATAGTCTATGCAAGTATTGAGGTTAATGGCCAATACAGTCACTAATCCTTACACAATAAACTACTTTATTTTCATCTGTAAGTTCTCTGAGGAGTAACACAAACATAAAGGGTGTATTCAGCATATATGAAATATAACCCTATTAGAGGGCCCAACCAAATTACATGAGCTCTGAAGCAGAAAAGCTGCCAGCTCCGTAGAATGATGGCTTCTGTATTCTTGAATGAAACAAAATGATAAGGCTGCAGGTTTCACTCTAAGAGGTTAAACCAAAAATCCAGGGCTGCACAGAAAGGCCTCAATAAAATAGGAAGGTGACAAACATAGACTAAAGATTTCATGTGAGAAAATAGGTACCTGGCTTAAAGCCGGGTGTTTCAGGATAAGCAAACTTTGAAAGGAGAAAAACTCTTCGAAAATCTTCTTAAATTATTTTAATCATCACACGTATTTATATCAAGAAACATTATGACAACCATACAAGAAGATAATGACAGGAATTTTGAAGTAACCTCTGTACTAATAGGTTAATATAGCCGGTGTTTCTATATTCATATGCAAATGCAAGCTGAACTATTTCAAAATAGAGTAACTTCTCATGGACTAATTTCTAAACAGAAAATGGGTTACGTAACGTAATATAAAGGCAGGAAATAGAGCTTATTTGTGCTTTTGGTTTTATTAATTTTTGTGGCAAATGAGCCCTACGCTCTTCAATTCATTACTAAAGGTTTGAATGTTCCTGTATAATCCTTTTTTCCATCATTCTTTAGCAAACATCATTTACAGTTTCGCATCTAGACCCTATAAAACAGCAACCACACTCTAAATTCAGACATGATGAGATTTTACAGAGTGCTTATTAACATTGCTTCTGTCTAGCCTGCTATTATTAAAACAGCTAGTGGTAGCAATACAATAATAAGCAGCACTAACTGAATGCATTTGCTGGTTACCTGTGGATGTTGGGAAGAAGTAGCCAGTGTAGTAGCTGTCCCATCTACAATAAAAACCACATATAATAAGATTTTCTGTGTCTGGTTTCTTTGAAGTCCTTCATAGCTTTTTTTTTTTTTTTTTTTTTTTTTTGGTTAAGTGTGTCTACTGATGTGTATCCCATTCTAGCCAGAATAAACATCATGGAAACTATTTTCTTCCAGCCAAACAAGGATGCACACTGTTTTCTGAACTGCACATCTTGTCTTGTAAGAGATACTAAAATTTGCATTCTTTGCAGCTTTCTGCTTAGGAAGTAATGTGACTGGCATAATGAAGAAAACATCTGGAAAGAATGAAAAGAATCTACTGATCTGTTTATTAACTTTCCATTATACTGCCATCAAGCCTCTGGAAGAGGCCCTGCTGCCAAAAGAAATAAATGGGCAAAAATGACATTTATGATAAAATCAAATACTTTAACAGTAGCTTGAAACTGAGTCAAGCTACACAAGTTTTTCTCTTTTTTTCAGTCATAAAAATGTAGACATGAATTATTTATTCAGCTCCAATTCCTGCAGCATTATCTAAGCTTTGGAAGTTGTTAACCTCCATAACTCTGCAGGGCACTAGCATGGGTGCTGTTAAACATTCCTGCCAGCAGTCCTGAAGTGATAGCCTTTTATGAGAGATCTTGTGGAGAAGCAGTCCTTCCCTTGCAGCAGCAGCAGGGTGCAATAAAACCCTGAATATGCAGCACTTTGTATTCTGGTGCCTGTGGAAATGACTCGGAGCCCCCTCAGCACAAGGAAGACCCCGAAGGGAAGTCCCAGTGAAGATACTTTTGCCACTGTGACAAAGACTTCAGAGTCTGGTGGACAAAAACCCAATATTGCAATTTTATTACTGCATTTCATACTGCAAGCTAAAATCTTTTTACCTCCCTATGAATTGTGTGTTTGAGGGAGTATTTATGAAAGAATAAATATGGAGGTTTAGATTAACTTACACAGTAACGATGGTATTAATGTGGCACATATCCTTTTAATTAAATGGGTCAAAACTGTCTCATGGCTGTATCTAGTAGTTCTAAATATCACAGTTCTAACTGTAGTCCCTGAGAATTGTGTGGGCTTTCCCATTATTTGTACATAGCAAACATTTTCTTTTTCTGATAAACTCTGTCAATTTTCACTGTTCAGTGTGGGACTGGTTACCCAGTGGCTTAGTGAGGCTGTGCTGAATAAATGTTTCAATGAAATGTGATATCCAGTTGAAATAGTGAGATGGAATATAAATAACCATTTTAAAATTTGATCAAATGATGATACACTTATCCTGCGAAAAACAAACAAACAAACAAGGCACTCCTGGGTTCTTTCTTATGCCATTCAGTCACAACCTGATCCTTACTCTTTAGCCAGTTCTGCCATGTGCAGAATGCTACCTGACAGTCTTCTGAGTGATTGTTTTAGTGGATAACAAGAAGAAAAAGTTACTTTGTCACTCATCAATATTCTCTCAATGTCAAGGAGTTACTCAGCTAGACCTTGTTAGATAAGAAAAGAATATTGAACCTTATGGATGGAAACAGGACAACTCTTGATCCTAGGATAATTTTAATTGATGCATACCAGAAGGCTGAAGGCTAGATAAACCTCATTCTGTGTTATTTAATTTTTTTCTAACTCTGTAACTTAAAAGTGGGAATCTATATCTCAAAAAGCCTCGAAAGAAATTATGCTGAGTGTGTTTACTTTATTCTTCCTGTAAAGCACTTCTAAAAAGTCCTGAAACATATTTATTTAACACTATCTTATTTTTACTACCAGTCTGAGTGGAAGCCAAAATAGAGTAGGTTTGCTTTCTTTTACTCTTGATTAGATATTTACATAGCCAGCCTATTTTAGAGGTTTTTTCACATTAAGTTGTTAGGGAAAACAATTAGTATGTTCTGATATTATTTATTGCACAGAAATGGAAGGAGAGATTGCAGCAAGATCTATAAACTCTGTGAATGTGATTAATTTCTTGCTGGTTTTTCCACAATATATTTTCATATCATCTCTTTAAATATTGGTTATTTATGAGAGCCACTTGCTTGGTAATTTAAGTATTATGAAGGTATGGAAGGAGACTATTAATGCTGTCCAACTACTGCTTTCCAATTTAATTTACTTAACCTGCTCAGTTATTTGGCTAGTCTTCAGAGCACATAAATTAGTCTCATGCTCTCAGTTCCTCCCTGAAAGTGCCTGTCTATGTGCTGACTACAAAGGGAGCCTTGGGAGACCAGCTGCCAACTTAGTTGCCTGAATCTACATGATGCAACTGAGCTCCTCTTGAAGTCAAAGGAAAGTCTGATTTCAAATTGTCTGACAATATGTTTGTTTACAAATGATAACTTGTCCCACAGATGATATAAAAATTATTGACGTAGCTACAATAGCCATATAATTCTTCCCAAAGGCAATTGGGAATTCTGGAGATTGCAGGTATGCATGTAACAGAAAGCCAGTAGCTACATTCTTATTTATTTGCTCTCTGAATAAGAGCAAACTCTAGAAGTCATAGAAAAATAAGAACTGAAGGAGCCTCGAGAGCATCATCTAGATTTTCCTTATGCCCCAGGGCAGAGTCAGATTGTGACAGATGTTATTCCTATCATGAACTACTCTTGACAAATGATTGCCTGAGCTGTCCTAAAAAAGGTCCAAAAATGAAGACTCCACAATTTCCCCAGGCAAATTAATCCAGTCCCTCATTATCTGTTCTCATCTTTCAAAGCTTTTTCTGCTTCCTAACTGGTGCAGTGAAAGCCCACTACTACCTGTCATGCCTACCACTATAGGTTGGGAACAGATTATTCCTTTACTTTTTGCAATAGCCTTTTACTTGCTTGATTGTTATCATCTACTTTCATGTGATGATTTTTCAGTAAAAACAGATGCAAAAAGGTTGGCAAACAGCATCAGAAATCTCAGTATCATACAGCAACATCTTTCCAAACCATGGAGTAACAGACTAGCACCTCTGCTCTTCTTTTTATGACTAACATACTGCAACGAGTTTTCAGAATCTCTGATATCTCTTACCATTCTCTTAAGTTTTGATGTGTCTAATTTCTATCCCTACATGTTTGTTCTATCTTCTTAGTAGCCTGACTTGGTTTCCGTTCTCTGTCCATCTAAAATACCAAGTACTGAGGATTCAGACTAGATAAAAAAACCTTTGTCTGCTGATGCTGAGTACTGGCCCAATGTCAAAATGGTGTAAGAGAAACACCTTACATCCCAATCCTGTAAGTAGACTTGATCCTGAAGGCTCTGGATTCAGTCAGTGCTACTTGACTGGCAATGAGGAGTCCTCCATCCATGTAGCCCTGAGAATGAGGAAGAATGATAAGCATGCTGGTTTTAGGACATATCAAGACTGAAATCTCTATTCATATTGTTAAATCATCACAGCAAGTGTGATGGAGATTTTGAGCTCTGTTTTAGAGGTGGATTTTGAAGACCTTTTTTTCTCTTCTTAATACAGATGCCATTGTTTCCTTGTAAGCCAGATTTCTTACAGAAGTCTTGAGGGAAGAAATTGTGAAGCTGCTAAAGTTGTGATTCAAAAGGCATTTCACACTTTGCAGAAGTTTGTACCAGATTGATGCAGAAGTTGTACAAGGCCAGGATCTGACTTGGTCATTGTTAATTAGTTTATTCAAAACAGTTTATAACTTTTTAATAGTGATTCTCGATTCTTTTAAGAAATTAAGGATAGCATGCTTTCAATACTGCTTTGAACAATACGTTCAGTTAATCTGGTTGTTGTTCACAGAAAAATCACCATCTCAGATTGTGATGTTCTTGTAGCTTGATGATTTAGCTGTAGTAAACTCAGCACAGACAGGAACGGTGAAATAGTACAGGAGAGAAGAGTTTAAGGCAGCATGATTTTTTGCAGGATTTAAAAGAATAAGGAATATTGTGTTCATATAAGGTAAAAACAATCCTGGCAGACACAGTTACCTAGTCACAAGCCAAGGGACTGCTGCAGTCATGGCTTGTCTCAGATCACCTTTAGTTTGTTTCGGTGAAGGGTGGTATTTTCAGACCCTCCATTGTGACAGGCAAGATCACTGAAAGCACCAGCCTACTACAGGCATCTCTGCAAGCATCACTCCACCAAAGGTGCGAAGCAGGTATATACAGCACCTCGCAGAATGTTTGCCACAGCCACAGTCCTTATTCCTCGCAGCTGGCAAAACCGTATTTGGGAAGACAACTTTTCTACCCAGAGTTTGATTTATTAATGCCATTGTTTTTAGTTTATCAGCTTGAAGTCAGCCCTAGACATTAACAGGGCAGTCTAGTGCTTGTTTTACATTAAGGGGTATATGAGTTGATACCTGAGTCATAGCTATTTGTCAGTACTTAAGGGTGTATAGATGCTTTAGAGAAACAGAGAAAACACTATATTTTAATAGAAATGTTAAAGATACAATCTTAATTGTAGCACTGCATTTGGATGCTTGGATGGTAGCAAAGTTGGCATGAATCACAGAGACGAAGGCAGAAATGTCACAACAGAGGGGAAAATGTAGGCTGAGAGTCTTACAACAGGTGGCTACCTGGAGGGGAAATAAAGCAGCAGAAAGATTTCCAGGGCACTATCTTAACAGAGCTTGGTACGTTGTAGAGAAGCATGGATGTTTACGTTCTATATACAAGGTTTGCCTTGCAATTTCATTTGAATGAAGCATCCTTTTACTTAGTTTTTCTAAGTTTGTTATGTAGTGCTATTAGTTGGCATGCCTGTGCTAGGATTCATCTATGCACTTCACTATTTGAAAATTGACTATATTGAGTAATGACTCAAGCTTTGTGCAGGAGCAGCTTCAGGGACTTATCAGGTTGAGCTTTGTGAGAGTTCGTGTCCTCTCCTTTACCAGTTGTGCAGGAAAGATGACTTCTTTAACTGTCACACTTTGAAATATACAGAGCAATCTTGATGATCAGATCTGTGTGACAAGTCCTTCTGGTTAACTGTGAATTTAAGCTGTGCACTGAGACCTTCAGATAAATAGGATTTTACTGTAAATAAATAAGAGATTGCTGTCATTGAGCAGTCACAGCTATTTATCTTGCTAAAAGCCATCAGTCCCATGTTGAATTCATTTCAAGCCATAAGCTCTTTTTATCTTGGCTTTTATCTTCCCATCGGGCCACCTTTTATTATAAGTTCTTATTACAAGAACTGTAAGGTGGCAATGTGTCACATGTGAATGAAAACCGATGAGATCAGAATGAGAATAAGCAGGGTTCCTCAATTAAAGTTTGATTTTAATAGCACTCTTCTGGTAACTTTTTCAAAAGCACTATGTTAGCATTAAACAAAATTGTCAGAGTCTATCAAAAAAGCAGATTATTCATCTCTTCATGTACATCACCAGGGCACAATAAAGATGTATGGGATGGCAGAGATGAACAAATGTAAATGTGCATGTTCAGGGAGACTGTCAAAATTCAGATTTTCAATAAAATCAGCTCAACCAGTTAAAAAAGGTTCCTGACCACACTTCTGAGCTTTTACTGAGTGAGCAGCTAGGGCTGTAGTTTGAGTAAAATAATGTACTTCTTATCACCAACTAAAGGATACAGGTTTCTATTCACAAGATAGTATACACACATGTTCCTTATTAATTTCTTTACCATAGTTTCTCCAAGCTTTATTAAATTCTCAGCTTTAAAGAAAAAGACATTATTTTATGAACATATGAAAGCACAGGAAAGAAGATTTACTTCTTTTAAGTTAGATAGCTGGAGAAGATCTTGATTCATTTTATTTTTTGGTACATACTGTCTGTGTAAGTTTAAGGCCAAGCATTTATAGGCAGATTTTCAAAATTACATAGGCTGTTCTTTTACAAATGAAAGCTTAACCTACTTTGTTGCAGTCTCCTATATATGAATATATTAAATTTTATAATACTAATGTTTCCTATCCTTCCATTTCTGTTGTGATATTAAAGTCACAATGATTTGGAAGTGAGATGATTTTACAATACTAGAAGACATAAAAGTCTATAAATAAAAGTCAATAATAGACTTGTGTCTATTTCACTGCAAATCATATTTTGTTTTTATAAAGAAACCATATGCTGCTGAAAATAGACCTGGTCCCCACTTTTTCATTGTAAAAATGTTAGCATTTCCTCCATAACCAACAACATATGCTTAATCCCTAGATATCTCTTACTTTGGCACTTTTAGACTTTTTTGCAATATTTATGTAAAATAACAACAATTTAATAAAAGTAATCACAATTATGAAATAAAAACAAAAGCAAAACTCTCTCTTTAAACTAAAGCCTTCAAACACTTCAACTTCTGAAACAACCAGAATGTCAAAACGTTAGTGATTTGAGGTTTAATTATTCAAAGCAAGTGAATCTGTCTTTTAAAAAAAGCTTACTTGAAGCATCAAATAAAGTGATGTTTCCTGATGATACATTTAGAAATGTGCTGTTATCTACCCCACAGCTACTCAGTCACAGAGCTGTGTTTCTGATGATAAATCCAGTTGGAATTTTGTTTCTGTTTTTTTGTTCTAAATACATTAAAAAATCTTTGTTTCTTACTAATTTAGAAAATTATGTTCTCTGCTGGACACATTCAAATAAGATTCCCAGCAGTTTGTTTTGAGATAGATTCTCCATATGCAACTTCTAACCTCTTAAGTTTTTTGTTTGTTTTTAATAAAGTAAGATTAAGATTAACTGATTACAATTCAAAATTTTCAGCTTCTCATACTGTCCTGCCAGGTGCACAAGAAGCTGGGAGGGGAGGCAGTCAGGACAGCTGACCCAAGCTAGCCAAAGGGATATTCCGTACCATATGATGTTATACTGAACAACAAAAAAACTGGGGGGAGTTGGCTGGGGGGGTGCGGCCAATGCTCAGGAACTGGCTGGGCATTGGTCAGCGTGTCGTGAGCAATTGCATTGTGCATCACTTGTTCTGTATATTCTTATATCATTATTATTATTTTATTCCTTTTCTGGCCTATTAATTTTTTTTTATCTCAACCCACGAGTTCTACCTTTTCTCCAATTGTATCCCCCATCCCACTGGGGGGGAGTGAGCGAGCAGCTGTGTGGTGCTTAGTTGCTGGATAGGGTTAAACCATGACAACCCTGTTCAGTATTTTGAAGTGAGATTTTGTTGAACGTTTGAGAAATCAAGAAAAACAGTGAGAATCCCTCCACACTTTGCACGGTCTCATGCCCACTCACACCCACATGCACTGTAACAATGTTTTGCTCCAGTTCAGCCACAACAGTGGACAACTTCACTTTCCACACATTGAAGAACTGGCGGGGAGGGAGAATCTTCCTTGCCAGGGTATTGGTGTCGAACAGAGAATTGTACCAAAACCTGTTCACAGGTATTTGCCCAGCACTGTATTATTAGAAGCAAGCTCCTGTTTGATCTTTACAGGCTGCTTTTTTCCACATTCCTCAAACAAAAGTCCAGAGTGGCTTAGTTCATTCATGCTAGTTCGACAGTTACCAGAAAATATATTGTTTTTTCTTATTACACTACAGATCAGCTTCAGATGAGCTCATACACATTCTTAGCACTACTTGTGAGCTTAGTGAGAGACAGTGGTTTTAAAATCTTCACCAAACCAGTATACAGAAGATAATACATTTCATAAAACCACTGACTCTGGTTTACCAGTTTAAATCTCCCTGGCATTTAGAGAAACTGGTGTCATTTTTTCCAACAAAATAACGTTTGTAAGGTGTTAAAAGTTCATTTTAAAGTACTGTTGGTATAGTTCACTGGAATTTGCCTTAATAGCTTTTGTAATCCCTGGGTGAAAAAGAAGATAATTTGCTTTAGCAGATTATTTGTTTTTTCAAATAGAAAGCTGTGGAAGGGATTTAGTTTACTGACAAAGCAAAAAAAGCAAAGTAATTTCATTAACTATGCTAATTTAGAATTCCCTAGAAAAAAAATACCAAACTACGGTTTTTACGTTTTCAATTACAACTGATCTATTTTTGAAATTCTAATTAAATGCCTGAGTGACAAAAATATTGTGGGGTTTGTTTTTTTTTTTTTTTAAGAGAGGAAGTGTTTATTTTGTCCACTGCATGAAACACGTTTCATGCTTTCCAAGTTTGAAGTTACTCAGCAGATTCTATCTCAGAGTTACTGGTACTGGGCTTGAAAGGTAGCTTCTATTACTTTCTTTTGAGAACATAATGGTTTTAACATAAAGTTTTGCTTTCAGGGTCCTTTCTGGGAGAGAGGAAAAGGAGTAGGAAAGATATCCTACTTGGTCATTTTACCCTAATGTACTCACAGTGCATCAAAAATAGGTACCTTCCTACTACTCAAATTTGAATTTGGCCTTTTGAACTTCTACGGACTTACTGCAAATTGCCAACCATGAGTGATCCTTTATGAGATAATCTCCCATTCCAGGAAAACAGGCACTGGGATGTGAGGCATGCAAAATACTTGCCTTGGAGGGAAGGGCATTAGGAAATTGCCTCACTACATAGAAGTTCTGTGATGTTATTGTTAATAATGTCAATTCTGATGAAATAAAATGTACTTCTTTAACCCCAGTCTGTTTTAAGGCAGATTTTTGGTGGAGACATTAGATGCACAGAGGATTATTACATACCATAACCATAACTTTGGTCATTTCCACTCTAACACATGGGGAATTGCAAAGAGAAAGGATTTTTCACACCTACACTTCTTTTGTATGTAAGTTTTGAAGAGAGATTTCTATAAGAAAAGACAAAAGGAGAAAAAGTGGAATAAGGGTGGAGGACAAATAGGGCGGATCCGTGCATGTCAGGCTAAAAGTTCAACTGCTTGTTCTCACAAACACATATCCTTAGGAGTTTTGTCAGATATAGTAACGTCAGCAGCTTAAGTGAGGCATGATACTGATTCATAATTCTGTGATAAAATATTTTCTAGTCTTGAGAACTACAGAAAACGCAAAATAAGAACTTTCATTAAAAAATGTCTTGCTAAAATATCTGGCAAATAAAAAAAATTATGGTAATCACTGAATCTCTGGAGGAGAGTTAAAACAGTCATGCCTTCTTTTCAAACAGATAAATCAGTAAGCATGTCTTCCTCATCTTGACATTGATTCCAGAAATGTAAAAATTTCATTGGCATGTTCAAATTACTACATTATGCACTACTCCTGCCTTTGTCATCAGGCTGCTGCTGGGCCAAAACAGTCACTTCACCACCCTGAATTTCCATGTCACCTTTTTCTATGGTTTATTTTAAGACAGTGAGTTCCTGAAGCTGGACAAGTCAGTATATGCCCTTTTTGTGCCTAGCATTACGGACCTGCAGTATTCCTCAGGTTTTCTGGTACTACTGTATTACAATACATAAAACCAGTTTCATTTATTGATGTGTCTTAGCAATTCCTTGTAACAAAAGAGAACAAAAAAAAATTGGCCTTCTCTGATATAAAAAATATATTCTTATTTTTCTTGGGACAATAGCATGTTTTATAACCAGCTAATGAAAATAAGATCTGTATATTAGGCCTTTAAAAGTTCTCACTGGCAAGCAGAGGGAAAAGAGTCTTCCCTTTCCTGATGCAATGATGTTTGACAACCTACTTCTTTGTACGTCATTTGTGGCTACACAACCATGTCCTCGTGGTTGCAAGAAAAAGAAGTCCTATTTGAATATAGTTTAGAGTATATTTTACCTGTGTCAGATTGTGTTCTCCTGCTCTGAGTGTAAATAAAAACCCTGTGAGAAAGTTAAAATTACTTCAAACTCTATGACATTCTGCCAGTGTATCCACTGTAACATTGAGCAGAATGATCAGACTGGGCTTTTTTAAAGAGCAGGATGGACAGTTCTCCATCTTCCGTCATGGGAACACACCAAGACATTTTATAGATTTTAGTGAGTTGAAACAGGCTCTGCACACCTTTCTGTCCCTTTACAAGGCAGCATCTAATGACTGCCATACTCTCCTGCCTCTTCCCCTCACCTCTGAGGAAGTCCAACCTGTGCTACCAGTATAAACATGATCAGACTTCACGTGCATGATTTTCTTGACGGGTTATGAAGTCACTTGCCAATATCACTGCATCTCTATGCAGCTTGGCTGTCTGCAAAATCTTAGAAACTTTGAGATGTATTTTGTTCAGGGAGGTGTATTTGTTTAGATCAGTATTGCTAACAATATTGCTTAGACTGAGAACAATTTGGGCGAAGGATTTTTGTTTGTGCGTAGCACTTGTTCTAAATCTAAGACAGGGTGACAAGGTATGTATGCATTCTCGGAGTTTATCATGTGGGAAATAATGCATTTTTTAAGAGTTTACTTTCCAAGAGAACTATTGCAGTATTCCTGTATTCCTGTAGGCTTCCCTGCTCAGAATGCAGACCAATTTCAGTTTACAATACCTATTCATATTTTAATTGATTTCATGAATTCCAATTTGCAAAAGAAAGCATGTCAAGTCTATATTTGGCAGAATAAAAGTTTTATTTTAGTCCTTAAAGGGTTGTCACAAAAATCAATTTTACAATTGCAAGTTGTAAAATGTGTAAATTTGACTGTCATTTACTTTCTAAAAAATGTATTTGCCACCTTTATGCAGTGAATGATGAAGAAACCACAAGAGAATTTAAAGCTACCTGGGTGTAAAAGGAAAACCCCTTATAAAAAATGAAATGGTAGGTAACTTCTTCAGCTGGCTGAGGATTGATTCCTGTAATGAGGATAAAGGCCTAATAAGTGATAGTATCATTAGTCCTGGGGATTTAGGATTAGTCTGTAAACATTTTTTTTTTACCTTCTAAGATCGTCTATTGATTTTATATTGATGTTTCCATTATCCTCACAGTTTTTCCTTAAGAATTCATCTGTTGATTCAATGTCTTGCTCAGGCAGAAGGAAGGAAAGATTAAGAAAGTGAAGTCAAGTTGATAATGTCTACTCACGGCTCCTTGGGAATACGGGGACTGCAAAACTCCACCTTTTTCCAGTTTTGCAGATTACTTTGACAGTCCTTTTTTGTTTATGTTGTACACAGGTAGCACTTTATTGCAGCTCACAGAAACAATCCAGTGCTCCTTGATGAGAGCTAAGGTACGTATCTGAGGTGCATTTTCTTCAGCGCTTCATCAGCATTTGTTTTTGTCACCCACTGGAATAATATGACAGAAACAAATGACAATGTGCTTGCTGCTTGCTAAATACAAAATGGTCTGCACATAGCTAAGAGAACTCTTACTTGTTTTGTTTTTGAAAGTGCTCTGTGGAAAATCAAATGCTAGTGACAGACAGCGTTCCTTTAACTATTTTCAGATTTAATGTAGACCTGACAGACCTTCTGGGAAAAGAAAATCAATCTTTCTACTTCTTTATTTTTTTAAACATATTTATGAATTTTTTAGCCTTTTCATACAACAAAAAGTGGCAGATACAAACAGAATTCATATAACATGAAATAGATAACTCCATATTATGGATATACAAAAATAAGGAGCAGTGTCACAGAATCACAGAATCACTACGGTTGGAAAAGACCCGTAAGATTGAAATATGAAACGAGGAAGCCTGTACATTGGAAAAAAAAAGAAGTGTAGCAGTGATTACTATCATAATTGTATACATTTGTATACATTTTACCAGTAAAAAATTGAAAAAGAGCAAGCTAATGTTTGTAATTTACTTTTAAATGCTTTATATGAAACAGTCATGCAATTAATACCTTAGGGAATACATCATCATGAATACTCAGCTAACAGCAGAGTATTTATAATAGAGAGGCTACATATTTTTATTATCTGCTATCAAAAGAACAGCAAAAAAGTATATTTAGTAATAGTTTATTTATTTGGTTTGTCAAATGCTTAAAGTTTCTTTTTGGAAAATTCTTATGGAATTTAATTGGGAATTAAATAAATGCGGTTTAATAGCAACCGAACATGATTACTGTAGCTTTCCCAGGAGAAGTGGCAAACACATATGCTTGAAATAATTGTTATTTGAATATCATTAAAAATGTAGCGGAAAATACTTATCTTTTGAATGGAAATTTGACATTTCTTGTGGAAGTTGTGTTCCTGATATAGATTTCTGATAGATTGTTTTTCATGCATAAAAAGTTTACATTTCTCATTGCAAGACTGTGAAAAAATGTTTTGGAGAAGGGATGAGACTGGGTGAATTTGGAACCCAGAAGTAATTTATCTTTTCCACTGCTGAAAGATAATTCATACCTCCAAAAAATACCACAGAAGTCCAATGGAGGCTTCCTAGATGCTAATTTGTTAATATGGAAAAATTCAGCCTACTTATTATTTGCCATCCACCCTGACATAATTATAATGAATGCTGGAAACTAGGCTGTGATGGATAATGCTAACTCCATGTAGCTAGAATATTAAAAAATTACTTACTTTGGAAAAACAGCTGTATTCTGGGCTAGGCTTTGTTTTGTTATTTGAGAGAAAGACTCAGACAGGTGACAGACTAAAACAATATAGTAACTGTGACCACCACCTTCAGCCAACCTTTTCCCCTGGGAGATGTTTCACAATAAGGACAGTCTATCTGTCTCCATAACCGTTTGCTACCATTTGGGAGGCAGAAAAGAGGGACATAATGGCTTCTAGATTTTCTTGCTGCCAGAAGATTTTGTAAAATGTTCCAATTCCCCTAAAGGAGATGAAGAAGGAAAAGTGGCCATTCTCTTTTATTCACAGTGTGAGCTGTCAGGATGACCTGTGCTATTCTTGTCAGCTCCCTGTGGATGTGTGCAAAGCGTAGCGCATTTGTGTCATCAGTTTTGTAATCTCAGAGACTGTGTATTCTCAGAAGACCCTGGCATAAACACTGTTTTCTGATATAGTGCCACAGTTTTGGTGGAAAGAAGTTGACCAGATTTGCTGTATAGAAAGCATCTCCTATTGTGGACATTCCAGCAGTGTTAATACATGAATGCCGAAACAAGACAGCACAAAACCGTTTCACCCTGCTAATAGAAAGATCATATGCTTTCTAATTCCCCTTTGATACAACAGGCAAATAAATTATATTACATTTGCATCCTGGTCTGGATGTTCACATTCCCTCCCTACTCCCAGAGCACTGGGTTGCCCCATGCTTAGTAACTCTCTCTTGTTCCCATTTTGCCAGGCTATGCGCCTGTACACAAGTTATAAAGCTTACCTACAGGCTATCAGGTGATGTTGTTCTTACTCTGAGCTTAATCAGGAGGCATAGCTAGATCTGAATATAGGAGTGCATTCCAGATATTTATCAGAAACAAATAGCCTTTTAATCACAGAAACATAAACTCATTCTCAGTATTTTGTAAACTCTGGTTTTGTAACTATTCATTTAATACTTGTATAGCACTAATTTATGCATAACTGCATTACACAAAGTCAGACTTTCTACAGAAAACATGTAATAGTTCTGGAGAAAATAAAAACCTGTCAGTCTATTCCAGTCACATCACCTGGAAATTTATCTGTAAATACGTCTCAAAACAGGGTCCCCAATGCTCAAGATGTTTCATTCTTCCACTGAAATTTTTCTAATCCGAGCAGTGATCTCTACCCAGGTTTGACTTTAATGGACAATAACTTGATGCAGAGAGAGACTAGGCGTAATTAAGCTCTGCATTTTTAACAGTTTTCCCCTTCATATCTTCACTTCCAAACCATTCTTTTTCATTTGTGGTGATTTTCCATTTCATTGCTGTCTGGCTGCAATTTGAACATTATCTGAGATAAGAGTGAAAGGTTTTACTTGTGATAGTTCCATCAAGCCAAACACTGACTCATTCCTTCTGTATATCAAAGTCTGAAATAGATCAAATAAAAACAGTCTGAGAAATATTTCACTCTCTCTTTTCTCCTCTCTTGGAGACACTGATGTATGTCTCTTGGGAAAAAAAATGTCCTGCTCTCCCATCCACGCTGCTGACACATTGGCCTTGTCACTGCACAGTGACTGATAATAATAATGGTTAAAATCACTTTCAGATATAGTCATGACCAAATGTGGTCTTAACTGAGCTTGAGACAATGCCCATGCTATAATTGCTAGAGGAAAATTGTCTTCATGTTTTCTGCTGTTCCTTTTTTTTTTTTTTAAATATCACTGTCCAGACTGTGCAATGAAGCAGTGACAAGACTATGCTAGTGACAATGATGTCAGAAAATTAGTGTCTAATGCAGATTTATCTGCCATTTTGAGATACTAAGATTTATCTATGTATATATACATACTTGTATCTATGAATACAGCTAGATAGTTGTATTTCAGATTGTTTCTCTAACCTTTAGAAAATCACCCATGATTTGAGCCTTTACAAGGTCCCATGTTTGTTTTCTGAGTAAGCCCTACCAAGCTCAGATTTTTTTTATGCCTTTGGTAATTGTAGCTTTGCTGGACTGCTGGTTACTAGGCATAGAAGCTTTAGTAAAGCATTAACATAGGTCTCCAGAAGCTGTGACGAATAGAGTACTGGCCAAAACAAGACTTCTTCAGGAGAATTGGAGGTTGTTAAAGGTTCATAGCCTTGCAGACTGTTAAGAAGACAATCGCAAGACAGCTCCTGGCAAACAGATACTATTGGCATGAAAGGAAACCTTTTAAACAGCAGTTGAAGTACCAAAGCCTGAACAGACATGGGCTTGGAACTGCCCCTTAGTTAGTCTTGATACTAACGCCAGAGAATAAGTGTGCTTTTGCTTTTGAAAAAGTGGACAGAGACATAGAAACTTGAGGTTCAACTCCTTCCAGGTATGTGTCTCACTTCTGAACATGATTTAATGGTGCTTTTCTAACAGTAAAATGCAAATAACAGTACTCAGTCTTCGCCTTAAAACTGGAACTGGCTATTAAGAGAACTGGAGAGCCTGTCTCTTAAAAGATGACTAGAAGAGTTTGGTTTATTCAGAAGAGCAAAAGAAACACTGAGAGAGAATATGACTGCTGTCTCTGAACAGCTTTCTGGGCTAAACTCCAGAATGAGGAAAAATGGCTTAAGTGAGTATGTTATACTGGTACAAGAGCACCTGGGCACTGGAGTGAAATAGCTTCAGGCTGGAAATACTCTAGCCTTTATAGCACTGAGGTTGTGGAACAATGTTCCAGTAGAAGGAGCAGTAAAAGATTTCATTAGTTCTTAGAAGGAATTTGACTGATTTATGAAAAGGAGTATATAACATATTTTTTCACCATGACAAAGAATGGGATTTGCAGATTTTTCAATTCTTGTACCTACGGTCCAGGCAGAGCAGTGCAGAGAAACACTCACTGGATGTCTTGTAAGGAAGCCTTTGTTAACACCCTCTGCGATATTACTGTTTTGGGGATGAACAAACCACTTCTATTTCTAGGGCTGTTAACCTGACATATTTTATGGATACTAAACTGTGCTTAAAATAAAACAGCATATGCAGAGCTGAGATCAGCTGTTACTCCAATTGCATGAGATGAAGAAGTAACTGTAGTCTTGGAGATACAAATATCTAGGAGGCACAAGAAGCCATGAAGTTAAAATTAAAAATAGCATGCCATTGAAGTGTGATGAAGTTGTAACAGGTTTATGGCCATTTCTCCAGTAGCCTGCCTTTGCTTTACAAGCCTTGGTGTGCCATTAAATTCACTATGAAAAGCAAGTTGGAAAAAAACAGAGAAAATTCATGTCAATAAATATATGGGGAATTAGAAGTGTTCCTTCTGTGGGAGCCAAAGGATTTGGTTAATAGCAATATTAATCATTTTCTAATTCTGCCTTCTTCTTTTCCAGGGAGCATGTGGATGTGGTCTTATTTTGATGAAACATTTGCTGTCAGTAGAAAATTTAAAGAAAGCAGATTAGCATTATGTACTGCAAACACTATGTTTTTCAGTGCTTTTATACCTTAAAAATATCACTGAGGAAAAACCAAATCAGTCTAAATTCCCAGACAGTATGGTAAGGCCCAGATTCAGGAGAATCATTAAGTCAAAGCTTTTCTATTAATTCAGACATACAAAATTAAATTTTGCCCATAGCAAAGCTACTATATTTTTTGCTGTTGAGACATACCAGTTTTTCTGATATACATGCAGAAGGACTGAGGAAAACAAGAAGGAACAGTCCCAGTCCATCGCAAGGCGAATAGAGGATAGGTTTCTTCTGGGTATTAATAGAAGCTGAAAGAAAGAGAAAAAAAAAAAAAAACCACAACCCCAAACCTGTAGACCCCAGGTCTATGATTATGTTCTGTGGTCCCAGTTCGTTACTGCCTAAGCATGGGAATTTGCCCTGGGACCTTCGAGTGGCTGACAATTTTTCAGCTTGACTTTAATATTAACTTAAATCACTGAAATAATTAATTTTAAGAAATTCTTCATGCTTTGTTTTTGCTGCAAGGGATTTTACTAGACAGGTTTAGTGAAGCTTACCAAGCTTTAGTTTTCAAGAAGAAAATGGCAGTCTGCAAGCAAGGCTTTGCTGCGTATCACAGACATTTTTCACTGGCACTTGACAAATGAGAGTGGAACTGAAGGAGGCTTAAGAAAAGGAGATTTTTGAAGACATACAGCTAATTGATAATCCAATTTGCTCATGCTCAAGAGAGATTTTCATCAGCTAGTCACTTTTTTGCACAAAGCTTGTCATATGTTAAGCCAAAAGATTCCCAAGAAAGATAACTCGTTTATCTTATTTTGTATTACTTTATTGATTTTATGCTGTGCCATATCAAATGATATGATTACAGTTTTGAAAAGTAGCATAGCTCTGTGGCTTGAAAAAAAATTCTTGAATGTCCTCCAACAACAAGATAAAGTACACTGTTGAAATTATATCTGTTGTAAAAGATTTCTGATGGCAAGAGATTATCAAAGTTAGCAAGCAGTTTAGCAAATTAGGATAGAATTACAGTGAGCATCTAGATTAAATTAGTGTGGAATTCTGTATTATAACTGGGGTTGCAAAACTGCTTTATGTCCTCATAGTTTTGTCCCTTTGAATGATCACCTACTCTCATGGGAGTACAGTTTAGACAATGTCGTGTCCTTGTGAGATACATGTTCTAAAAGGGGATGACAACTCTTCCTGTTAGTATTCTTCACCTTTTATTAGTTTCTACATTTCTATGAACAAAAAGTTATGATTAACAGAGGTCCATGAGCTGATATTCCACTGTGTAAAAAACAGGATGCAGTTAGTATCGCCTGCGGTATGACACATCTTTGGGAACAGATCTTATTGCCTTCTTCAGAGATGAAAACAGCTGAAAGTGGATAGGGGCATCACATGGATGAAGATGTCTGTGACACCTGAGTGAGGTTGCTGCAGTCCGTGAAGTCATCTCTTGTACTGAAGAGTGAGAAAGGGGAAAGATTCATACTGAGAGACAGTCAATGTCATTCTCTTTGCTGGGAAGGTTGTTAAACAGTATTGATTAAATATACTTTTGGATCCCTTGATATAATGCTAATTTCAAATTCCTAAAGCAGCTAGAGTTCATGGTAGACACACAGTAAATCTGTGGTTCAAGGTGATGGTTATTTATTTAGGAACAACATAGATGTTCATAGATAGACCAGTATGTGATGTAATACTTGTGTCTGTATTACATTTCATTCCTGATGGCAATGAAAGAACTTTGGATACCTCTGCAGTACAAAATAGAAAACTGATCAGCATGACTTTTATAACTATATGCTAGAAAGAGATTTCAGATTAAAAAAAAAAAACAACCAAACAACCCCCAAAACATTTTTGGGAGAACGGATTGAAAACCTGGTGTTGTTCTTACAAAAATGAATCAGTACTATCTTGTAGGGTGAAAGAGATGTAAATCCAAAGCTTTGTCATGATTATGAAGCACATTTAAAATAGTCACATCTTGTGTTCACTGTAAGACAGGACCCCAGATCAGGAGACAGCTGTGATATAACAGGCTGCCTGGAAAGAGATAATTTAGTCGTGTAGATTATGGTTTTGTGCTGTGCCATGACTCCCAGATGGAAATAAAGACATACCGAGCTTTTTGCTCATGGCATGCAATTGATGGGCATCACATTTAACAAAATACTGCGGCCTCCTTTTAAATTCAATATGTGCAATTTCTTCATTGCCAATTCTCAGACATGGAAACTTATGAATTTTTAATGCAATATAGATGGTCATTTAATGTGAAGTTAATGTTTTAATTGATATAGTTAGCTATGTGTCCCCACTAAATGACAATTAGCCAACATATTGCACATTTGGTGTCTTCCAGTGTTTGCTGTGAATGATAACTAATAATAAAGAGGAATAAAGCACTGCCTCTGTCTCCTTGCAAGATTCTGTTCTGCTATAACAGACATGGGGAGTAGAAGATTAATTTTAATATATCTACCTGAACAGCAACAATAATTAAATAAATTATTTCTTTGTATTGGAAGGATCAATTCTATAATGAAGCAAACCCCTCCTGCATTACTTATCTTCTCAGGGTTTTTCTGTGCCAAAAATTAAAAAGTTTTTGTTACAAATTTTCTTCAGTTGCTTTTGCTGGGGAATATTTTTTCCTCAAACCCTTAAATTTTTCTTGGCTAATCAACAAGTAACACAGTCTATAATAAAAACCAAAACAAAACAGAACAAATAAACAAACAAACCCCAAACCACTGATATGCTGAAAATTTAATTTTTATTGTATCTATTATCTTTTCTGTAATAAACTTTTATTTAAAACCAAACATTTCTTAAGCACAAAATTTCTTGGTGGAAAAAAACCTTGTAATCTCTCTTTCTGGAAATGTAATTTTTTTGATGGAAATCTTTTCTAATTCTGGTCTTTTAGTCACCAAGAACAGTTCCCTTAGAAAAATATTTTTACTTCATCACAGCAAAATATGACCTAAAAGGAAATAATTGAAGCTCAGTGCAAGACTTCTACCAGTGTTACTTTCGTCTTATATCCTTCCAGAATTATTACAGTTATGATGTTGACTTAATCATAACTAAATTTAGTGTGAGATGCTATGTTTCAAATAACAGAATACAAGATAGATCTTAGGCAAAGCTCCTTGCATATTGATGCAGAATGTACTGCTGTACCTTTTAGAAGTTAGCAAAATACAAGCTCAGGAAGTACCTAGCTCTCTGCCTTCTATCATCTCCTTTAATTGTACGAAATATTGTTTTATATAAAATTTTAAACAAATCTATTTGAGGGATAGTACCTAATGCTTGGAAAATAGGAAAAATAGTACTGAAAAGGGAAAAATGTGATCTAAGCAACAATGGGTCTATTAGGTTTACTCTAATACTCTGCAAAGTCTTAGAACACATTTTGAAACAAAAAACAAAGACGGAGGTAATTGGGAAGTGGTAAGTGGGATAAATTGCAATATTCATCATCAAAGGTGAATTGTGTTTGGCTGATCTTATGTCTTTTCTGCTAAAATGACTAATTTCTTAGATGGAATTAATTCAGTGGGCTTCATCTGTCTCAATTTAAGTAATTCTTTTGCTGTAATGTTCTATAAGAAAATATTATTTAAGGTGGAAATTACAGGGATTAATCAAAGAATTAGAAAACGTATGGGAAACTGGCTAAGGAGGCTATCATAGGTTATGGCAAAGGTCATTTATCAGGAATAATATCCCTCAGAAATCGGTTCTGGGATTGTCCCTGTTTCATACATTCATTAGTAACTTCAAGATATGAACTAATACACGTGCCTATGACTTTTTGATTTGAGACTCCTTGACAGTGCCAAGCAGAACCAGAACATTGTACAAGAAGGGTGGAATGTCCCTCAAAATTGAAGGGTTAGGAAATTGATGGCACTAAGTGCAAAAATCTCATAGCACAAGCACTTCTATTCTGAAGTAGAAATTAACCAGCTAGAAATAAAGGAAGGGGAAGGAGACCTACGTGCTTTGATCATGTAACAGCTATGAACCATCAGTATGAAACAGCTTTGGAAGAGTATCATGAAATTCTAGGATGAAGTAGGTGAAATACTTTTAGGGTCAGAGGTGGGAACGATCATTCTATGAGACATTGGTAAAACTTCATCTAGAGCACTGTGCTCTGACGTACCGGAGTAATTTGTAACAAATTCTAGAAGAGGTTAGTAAAATGATCAGAACACTGAAATAACTCTATTGTGAAGAAATATTAAAAGAGGTTGGTTTATTCAGCCCAGTTTGACCAAATTAAGGTTAAGAAATTATATGATGACTCTTCACATATGGGGCAAATATCAGGGAAACAAAACAATTATTGAAATTAAACTTCATGTCGTAGAAGATCAAATGTTTACATATTAACTGAGAATTAACTTTGACTGAAAGGTTGAATATGGCTCCTAAATTTCCAAAGAGTAAGATTTTGAAAAGCTAGTAGTGGCAAGAAGCAATTTCTCATTTTTCCTTTTTTTCTTTTTAATTTAGTATATAATCTTATGGAAAAGAGTATGGAAAAAGAGCACTGGATTCAGTAAATCTTATTTCTGACATTAAACTACAGGCATCTGATGTGTTGGTATCTCAAGGGGATCTGAAAGAAGGTTAATTCATTGTCTTTTTGTGCTTGTAAGAGTTTCATGTTTCAGAGCTTCTGATGGTCGCCTCTGTGGACGAGCAAGACCCTTCTGATCCTGGAGCATCACTTTGCCCTTCAGCTTTATTGGTTGTGCTTTGCTTTCCTGGGAAACACAGGAGACAGGCTACAGCTGAGGGCAGGAAAGAGATAGAGCAAACATTCTTCTGTGCACACTACATTTTCTCAGCTGTCTGATGTTTACATGGCCTGTTCATACAGTCATGACTACACCAAATGGAAAAAAAATTGTGTTAAAATGGAAGTAGTGGAGATATATTTAGAAGGGAGAACTGCGATTATTCGTCTTCCCTGGTGTAGGACATGCTTTGTATTAAGGATCATCTGGAAATTTTATCAAAAAAATCCCTTGCTATTGCAGAGACCTAGTGCATTGGATGGTGGCTGAATGTGCCTTTGAATCCAAGTGGTACCTTCCAATGTTAGACAATGGCTGCAGATTTTGATCTATTTGCAGGAGGTTGAAGTTAGTGAACTTGGATCTTGGGAAACATTTTGTGGCCAGTGATTTCTGTCACATTTTGTGGACTTTCTGAGGCAACCAGCTATTACATAACTACCTGCAATGGTAGATAGACATCTGTGGTTGAGGACTCAAGTCTCCCCTTTCCATTTTGAGACATTCTCAATTCTGCTTTAAAGATATCAACTTGCTTTTAGATTCATGAACCTTAAAATTGCAGTAGTGGAATCCAGTTCCATTAGTGTCTTGTAACCTTTTACTCTTCTTTCAAGGAGTTTTCAAGAGTCTAGAGCAGGTCAGAACAATACCTAGTAAAAATTTCTAAACAAATTATAGTTCATGGGTCAATTCGGTTTGGTAACTATGGTACCATCAACTAGGTATATTTTCATTTATCCAGTCAGATATGTAAACACTTACAAGATTTTTTTTTTTTCTTCTGAAAAATCGTATGCTCCACTGAGCAGTTTATCACAAATACCTCAGACACTTCCAGAAAGCTATCCTATGCTAAGATGCTACTCCCTCGCTACACTGACTACGAGGTGGGTGACAGACTCAGGGCTTAGGTTAGATGACTTAGACGTGTGTGTCTCACCTTTGGTTGCAGCAGCTCAAATCCTAAATAAATATCACTGTTAAAGGTTGATCTCAGTACAGAGGCCATCGAGTCCAGTGTATCAAGCCAGAAACTTGATTGAATCTACTAGTTAATGAACAAGATTGCATAGTTTTTTATGACAATTCCAACTATATTTCATATTTTTATATACACATTGATTTATAAACTATACTCACACTGTACCTAAAATGTAATGTAATAGCATATAATAAGCATGATATACACACAAATTGCTAGTATACCATATCACACTCCACTGTATTCCTGTAACAATCTGAATGGAAGTTTTTGATGATGAAAAATGTATTTTTAAAGCATTAGAGCAAACCATTTATTAAGCACTCAACACAGTACTTTTACTGGTTCAAATTTTTAGTTAAAAATAGCATGTGCAAATAAATAATTAAAATGAAAATATCTATGCATTCCTGTATTGCGTCTGGCTGAGACGGAGTTTATTTTCCCCATAGCAGCCCTCATAGTGCTGTGCTTTGTATTGATAGCTAGAAAGGTGTTGGTAACACTCCAGTGTTTTGGCTACTGCTGAGCAGAGCTCACACAGCGTGAAGGCTGTCTCTCCAACATTCCCCCCTCACCAGTAGGCTGGGGGTGGGCAAGATCTTGGGAGGGGACATGGCCAGGACAGCTGACCCAAACTGACCGGAAGGATATTCCACACCATATATGACATCTGCTCAGCAATAAAAGCTAAGAGAAGAAGAAGGAAGGGGGGGACATTCGTTGTTTACATTGTTTGTCTTCTGGAGCAACCGCTACGTGTACTGAAGCCCTGCTTCCCGGGAAGCAGCTGGACATTGCCTGCTGATGGGAAGTAGAGAATAAATCTTTTGTTTTCCTTTGCTTCTACGTGCAGCCTTTGTTTTTGCTGTATTAAACTGCCTTTATCTTGACCCACGAGATTTTTTTCTTATTTTCTCCCGCCGTGTCCTGCTGAGGAGGGGAATGCTAGAGCAGCTTGGTGGCACCTGGCATCCAGCCAAGGTCAACCCATCACAATTCCATATATGGAGGCTGTCCTCCTTCTTACAACTTTTTATCTCTGTACTCAGCATTTAATTTTGAAAACTGATCGGCTGAAGTAACAATAAAGTGTCTGCGAACTGGACTTTGAGGAGGAAACTGCTAAATATATTTATCTATGTAAGTGTTTTGTGGCAATAGAGATACTAGAGCTTGAAATGTACGTGCTTTCTTTAGTGGTTTAATTGCAATGAATGCAAGCCATAGAATAAAGCTGTAAGTGGTCTTACTGGTGCAAACTTGTTCAAATTGAATGTCATAGGCAGAAGGCATTACTATTTAGCACAGAAGGTCACAATATGATAAGTGACAATTCAGTCTATCAACTCATTAAAAATGAAACCAACTACATCAAGTTTTGCAAAATCTTAAGAGACTTAACAGCAATTTATGTGTACCTGGTTTTTATGGTACCAGACTCAGACTAAAAGGTACAAGAGTATTTCTGTGTCCTATTGATCAGAAGCCCAGTAGGTGAATCTTGATTTAAATGAGCTGATTTGAAGTTCAGCCTTCTCTTCTCATTCAATGACAAAATAAAGCTCTGGGTGCATCACTGAATTATATTTTACAAATGACTGTGTCATACTTTATCACACATTATCACATCATCTTAAAGATAGTCTGTTTCAAATTAAACATGGCCTTTCTGCTTAAAAGAGGAAAATCAAGGAGAAAACTGACAGTGCTAATGTAAAATCCTTTCTGATTTTGATGATGTATTTCAGCATTCTTCTTCTACTATTTAATATGGTATGGCAACAGACCATATTTAATGTGGTATGGCAACATGACATTCAGAAGCATAACGTGTGTAAGGTATGAAGTTGTTCCTCACCATGTTTATGTGTGATTTTAGATGCCCAGGACAATTTTCACAACATGGCATTACAGAAGACTGTAAGTATAGTAAAACATTTTCTGCTGTTAACCATGTCCCCTTGGCAGTCCCAGTCTTTCAGGTCAAGTTCCATCTTCATTACTTCAGACTTTTGGGGTTTTTACAAATTCTGTTTCGTAAAGGGCTGAAGGATGTGCCATCTGTCCAAGATGTCCATTCAGTATGGTGAGGGAATACTGTGTGCGGTCCCACACAAAGATAAATGGAGTTGTCTATGGCTGGAATATGATGGACATCTGCAGCTCTAGTTGAGAGTATTTTAAATATGCTTATAAAATTACCAAAAGGGTTGAACAAGAAGCTATAAATCCATGGGCTAGTGCTTTTCTCTTGCATTCTCATAAATAGCCACAGCTGGGTGCTTTCATTTTTACTTGAGATGAAAAGATGAACATTTGGTTCTAGTTATCATTGAAAAGGAGGCTTTATCTGGGAATATTATTACAAAATAAGTTACTCCTTGTCTTTTTGTCAAATATTAGTCTAAATGTTTTGCCTTTTCTTCTTGCGAAGTTCTCACTGACATTAACTGTAGATGTTTGAGTTCCCTTGGCTGAAAGTTTTGCACATACACACAAATGTAACACAAAAAACAACCAACAAAACATCTCAGGAAAGATGAAACAATTGTGACTGTTATTATAACAGTAGTGAGAGCAGTCTCAGAAAAATGATGGCAGGATTGGGCCCCATCACAAACTCTGGAGGAATCTGCTCTAAAACATTTCTTCAGGGGGAAAAAAAATCCTACTTCCTCTAATGTTGTTATTGCCATTTGGCTGAAGAAGCGTTCACAGAGGAATTATTTTAACAGAAAAGAAAAACTTTTTTTTTTTTAATCGCTTTTGCCTTAGAAACAATTTAAACACTTTTTATTAAAGTGAGAGATTCCGCCTACATCACATTCCCACATACATACAAATTTTTATTCTCCTCATCTCTCAAGAGCTTATTGATTTCTGTAGTCTCGCGGGGTCTTTTGCTCCTAACACAAAACCTCTTTTCTTCCATTCCATCAAAAGAAAAAACCTTTGGGAAGTTTGACAAGCTAGTGCACTACCCCCTAGCCTACCTAGAGTACTCTTTAGGGATAAAGACATTTTGTGTTGTATTTAGGCATTCTTTCTTCATACCACTACTATACGTTATATTTTCAGTGCCTTAAGTATCTGATTGATAGCAATTACCTGTATAATATATACTGGGGCTTGGCTGTTGTTTCATATGGCACCCACACTTAACATATTTCAAGTTCTTTGCTTTACTGTCCCTCACTGCATACGTAACTCTCTCAGGTAACATAGTATATTTTTGCTTTGAAGAACATAATGTGTACTAATATGAAGTAGTTGAGAGGAGGTTGCTGGAACCAAGAGTAACTGAGTCCTGTCTGCTGCTTCTGTCCTTTTCCCCATGGCATTTCCCTTCCTGCCCTCACTGCTTTTGAAGGTGAAAAGGTTGCATTCCACCTGGAATTCAGCAGTCACTTTCATAGTCTGTCATCACCTCTCTGAGATGAAGCAGTAAACAGTGGTAATTGTTGTTGTAAAAATAACAATTATATGTGAACTAATAACAATCATGGTGACTATAAGCGCAGGTCTAATTTTGGACACCTGGACAAGTACCATTGCACTCAAGTATGTAAGTTACATGGTATTCATGCTGAAAATTTTATAAGGCAAAATTGTTTTAGTTTTGTAAATGATACCCTGTTTTTTCCTTTGCTTGAAAGGCTTAGACCAGAAAACTTTTATGTTTTTAATCATCTTGGAATTACTAACACAATTTTACTCTCTACATGAGCAATTCCAGCCAGACAAAACCCTGTTATATTTTGAATTATAAGCAGGTTTGGTAGAGAGAGACTGGTAGTTCTGCTGTGTCCTCCTCTCACTTTTATTTCTTGCAAGAGGAGAGAATTGAGAAGAGGATTTCTTTTTTATTGGGTTCTTGTTTTCTTTTTAACTCAAAATAAAGATAGTTGTTTTCAATAGCAATAGTGCTTTTCACTAACTAAATTGAATGGGAAAAAGATTATTGCCTAGCAGACATTAACTTGTGTTGTGAGGATAATTATCTTTTTGAAAATGTGAGAGATGTTTGGATTTGTGGCTAGCTAAAACTGGCACACTGCAGAAGAGTTCAGTGTCATTTACAGGAGCAGAGAACATCAAGTCCTCAGAGTGAAACACCTCTTTATTGTGCTCACTATCATTGTGGAAAAGATGCCTTTTGAAAGCCAACATAATCCCCATGAGTAATCTCCTTAAGAAAACTTTGGCAATTGTGGTGGGTTGACCCTGGCTGGACCCCAGGTGCCCATCAAGCCACTCTATCACTCCCCCTCCTCAGCTGGACAGGGGAGAGAAAATATAACAAAAGGCTCATGGGTTGAGATAAGGACAGGGAGAGATCGCTCATCAACTACTGTCATGGGAAAAAGACACTCAACTAGGGAAAACTAATTTAATTTATTACCAATAAATATCAGAGTAGGGTAATGAGAAATAAAATCAAATCTTAAAACACCTTCCCTCACACCTCCCTTCTTCCCAGGCTCAACTTCACTCCCAATTTTCTCTACCTCTTCCCCCCGAGCGGCACAGGGGGACGGGGAATGGGGGTTGAGGTCAGTTCATCACACATTGTCTCTGACGCTCCTTCCTCCTCAGTGGAATGACTCCTCACACTCTTCCCCTGCTCCACCGTGGTGTCCCTTCCACAGAAGACAGTTCTCCATGAACTTCTCCAACATGAGTCCTTCCCACAGGCAACAGTTCTTCACGAACTGCTCCAGTGTGGGTACAGTCCTTCAGGAACAGACTGCTCCAATGTGGGTCCCCCATGGGCTCACAAGTCCTGCCAGAAAACCTGCTCTAGTGTGGGCTCCTCTCTCCACGGGTCCACAGGTCCTGCCAGGAGCCTGCTCCAGCACGGGCTTCCCATAGGGTCACAGCCTCCTTCAGGCATCCACCTGCTCTGGCGTGGGGTCCTCCACGGGCTGCAGGTGGATATCTGCTCCACCATGGACCCCCATGGGCTGCAGGGCACAGCCTGCCTCACCATGGTCTTCATCACGGGCTGCAGGGGAATCTCTGCTCTGGCGCCTGGAGCACCTTCTCCCCCTCCTTCTTCACTGACCTTGGTGTCTGCAGAGTTGTTTCTCTCACATATTCTCACTCCTCTCCGGCTGCTGTTGCCCAGTTTTTTTTCCCCTTTGTTAAGTATGTTATCCCAGAGGCGCTACCACCATCACTGATCAGCTCAGCCTTGGCCAGCGGCGGGTCCGTCTTGGAGCTGGCTGGCATCAGCTCTATCGGACATAGGGGAAGCTTCCAGCAGCTTCTTACAGAAGCCACCCCTATAGCTGTTCTGCTACCAAAACGTTGCCACGCAAACCCAATACAGCAATGTATGTCTGCCCTGAAGACATCTCTGGCATAAATCATACAATCTACATAGCTGATTCTTGACTACCAGATACCTACAGACTGTAATTCATGCAAAACAGAAGAAATCATAATGTGTGATGAAAATAATTAATCTTTTCAAATTAAATTATTGATACTTTGTTTCAGCAGATGAAGCCAGATTAATCACTGCTTTTTGGAACACTAGGATATCTCATAGTTTAGAAAGAAGAGACCTAGATCTTTAAATTTGTCTAAAATTACGTATCTGTGACAATTCTAGGCTGAAATGCAATGTCTTTGGAAACAACCTGGACTGTTGCAGTCATTTGGAGAGCAGTTTGGAGAAAGACAAATGTTACAAACATTCTCCATGGCAGCCTCTGAGTCACTTTCTTTCAATAATTGTTACCATTTTTATTAAGAACCAATTATATGCTTTAGCTTGCAGTTTTTACTGGTCATCCCTAGGGTTATGATTAGGGGACTGGAACATCTTTCATATAAGGAAAGGCTGAAGGACTTGAGTCTTTTTAGTCTGGAGAAGAGAAGACTGAGGGGGGATCTTATTAATGCTTATAAATACTTGAGGGGTGGGTGCCAGGAGGATGGGGCCAGTCTTTTTTCAGTGGTGCCCAGTGACAGGAGGAGACGTAACGGACACAAACTTGGTCACAGGAAGTTCCATCTAAACATGAGGAGGAACTTCTTTACTTTGAAAAAATCCTCCTACAGACCACATTTAGAAATATTGCAGGGAGGTGATTAGCAAGAGAAGGGTGTTTTTTTGCTGATCTAGATGTCATTGGTAAAATCACTACAGGGATGAAGTGTTTGGGTTTAGAATCTGCACTTTAAATTTTTTAATAGATTTCTATATGTATCTGGTTTTGAAAACTGCAATTGTTCCTGCAGTTTCCCTGCCCAAGCACCTTTGCTTAGGCATGGTATTCTACTTATGAACAAGTTGACCTTTTTGATAAAGTCTACTGAAAATTTTGATGGAGTTCAGGCAAAAAGAATAAGCATGCCAGCTTTTTCTAATATGAAACATGAGTTTCTTGTCTCTACCAAGTGGTTCTCCTTTTGAATTGGTGATGTTTCTATTTTGGGATGTAAAACAGGAGTCATGATGGCTCAGACTTACAGGGTATTTTATATGTGCTTAATGCTTTGGAAAATCAGAAAAATCTTGCCACTGTTAAAGCCAGTGGAAATAGGGTTGGATTTCACCCTCACTCACTGTAACTCAAATTACCTTTCTGTAGACCAGGGTCCTCATAATTGTTGCCTTCTATCAGAAATTGCAAAGAAAGATTTGATTGGTTGCACACATTTCCTAGTATTTGAATAATTTAATCTTCCTATAGCAACACTGCTTTGAAGAGTGGTGGGTTCTTTTTAGAAGGCAGGAAAAATCATTATCTCAGTCTAGAACTGAAATAATCAGTAACCACATATAAACCAAAGATGCTTTTAGCAAGTGAGCACATCAGCCCATCTCTAACCTGATGTTCAGCCACTGAAATATTTTCTGGAATACAACTGGCTAGGTCTGTACTAGGTACTGTGTTTTCCTTATCTTTACCTTTGTGGCATACAAGAAAATAAAATCTTTTTATTAGAAGATAAAAATGGAGAACATCAATGACAAAAAATTAAACTAGAGAAAATATTTACCCAACAGGAAACAGAACAGGAAAAATGTTTCTTGTCTGGATAGATGATCAGAAGAAAATGCTTTAGATGCACATCTCAAAAACATGTCTGAGCTTTTAATACTCCTGCTAGAAACAGACAATTTTCTTGTTTCATAAAGGAAAATCTAAAATTAGAAAAATAAAGAAATTCACTGGAATTAAAATTGTGCTATCATACGTTAAGGCTAGTGCCAGGCCAGATGTTGTCCCTTCTCTGATACTGACTCATGGGCTGATTTTGTTTAGATACATTGAAGATACTTTCTTTCGTATTGAGAGATTAAAGTCTACCATAGAAGTCAATGCTTTCTTATTATAAGACCTGCTCCTCTTACTTTTTTTGTGATATATATTCAGTTTGAAGGAAAAAATTGCAAACTGATATCAGTTGACCATATCCTTTATTTTCTTACCAGATCGTCATAACTATCCCATTCTGTCCTCTAAGTGATGAAGTCAGACATAGAAATATCAGCAACATATTCAGAAACACAAGTATCTTTTTTATTATAGAGCCTATCTGGAACATATAAGCTGTATGATTTTTAACAATTACAACAATTTTTGCCCCCAGCTACATGCACTCATTTATCCCATTAGAGATGATAGAGATAAATGTGCATTTGGCCAGAATTTGCCCTCAATGTCCAACTTTTTTCTGTTTCCACTTTGCTTTGTATCTCCTTTTCCACTGCACTGTATACTCTGTGCTCATTTCATTTTTGCACCTTTGCCAACAGAGTACAAATGAGGTGTAACACATTAACATATCTGATCAGTGGTGTTAAATATATGCTCATATATAAATGACTACATAGGAAGAAATGTAACAGAGATTAAGTCCTCTTGTTTTTGTGAAAGTTTGATTCAGACTTAAAGTTCATTACAGCGAGCCAGGAAGGTGAGAAATCAGTAAGAATACAATGCTAACTCCAGCAAGAAGGTCACGTTTTTTGAACAAGTTTTTTGCTGGTTTCCCATAACAGATCTGCCATCCCCATCATGGCATTATCCTCCCTGACTTTTCTGTGATATCAGTTTATTTTTTATTGAAAGGCAGACAAATATCTATGGTACTCGGAAAGCAAAAGAACTTTAAAGCACTCTAGAGAAATAAGCAGAAATGGTGCCATATGATAAAATTCTCCTTTTTCTCCACCTGCTCTAAAACATTGAGATTAACATGGGATAGATTTTCCTGGAACAGGGTCTGTAGTCTGTACGCAGAATTCTGGTATGCCCATCAACACAGTCCATTTGAAAATCTTAATTAGAACCATTGCTGTTTTCTGTCTTGGTCTCTCTTCTCCTATTGTGATAATGTGTTACATTTTGTGCGAAGGAAGAAGAGGAAAGTATTGAAGATAGTGTATGGTAAACACTATATATCCTCATTCTGAGACTCTAAAATCTAGTCAAAATACTGAAAAAATGTGCTAGTTTTTTGAATATAGTGAATAAACTATATTCCTGAACTGCTGCTTTGGCCTACAATGCGTGTTTGGCTGATTTCAACACAGTTCACCATTCAGGAGAACATCACAAACAGCAAAACACTTCTCTCCCTTACATCAGGCCAGTCCAGTGACAGAATGGACTTCGAGAAAAACAAAATATCTAATTTCCTTGTTAGGCAGGTTTGTACACGCACCCCAAAACCAGAGAAGAGGGTTGGTGTATGTACAGGAAATAACCTGTACAATTTTCTTATACTTGAATATTCAATCTCTTTTACTAGCTGAAAAAAATTCCTCTACCAATGGGAGTTTATTTTATAACTTTACATATAGCAAATCACACACTTTAGCAGCCTCTAGACTTGGATGGATTTGGAAACATCAACAAGATTTATTAAAAGAAGATAATTGTAAAAGAAAGGGATTTCATAATAAAATTAGTTAGCATTAGATTTCTTTCATTTTCTTTTCCTTTCTTCCTCTTTGTCTAGAGGACCTCACTCTATCTGTCTTGGTGCCGCAGGGACACAGTTTTTCTTAAGCAGAGCTAGTTTATACACCTGATATTTTATATCAAGACAATCCTATGCTCGTGCTAGCATTCAGAACAGAACAAATTCAGCTAGAGTTACACAAAGATGTAGTGTTTTTCTGGTAACTTTATAGTTCATGAGTTCTCTGCCCTCAGCTCCCTCTTCTGACCCTCTCTTGTGAAAACAACCCATGTAAAATACTCTGTGCATACCCACTTCTCAGAGTTTCTCGCAGAATTCCAGTCTAAATTCACCATCACCTTCTGACGTAACCCCCAGGTTGCCTTGATTTATGAAAGCCATAGCTCTTCTGGTTTGTTTGGCAGGTGGCAATTTACAGAGGCTTCCCATGAGTAGACTGAACAAAGAACAAAGGTCTAGGAGGCAGAGTGACCCAAGTAGTTGATCTTGTGGAGCAGACACTCACCTATGCATGGCTGAGGATTTGCACCCCAGTCAGGGTGATGCCAAAGGGCAGTACTGGTCAGAAGTGGAAGCCATTGGAAACATGAACAAGAGAATGACCAGAAGTGTCCTTTGAGATATATGACAACTCATGTTCCCTGCAACCCTTTGGACAACCTTTTAAATGAAATATCCTATCCCTTACTTTTAAATCATTATCCCTATTTTCAGGCTTGGAGTAATTTAATAAGTGACCTGCATATTACATACCTTCGTGAATGACACATGGAAGAGGTGCATCGATGGGAGGTGGGGCTGGACCTGCTATACTTCAGAGGGTCAATCACTGAGCAATATTGTGGGGCTGGATACATCTAAGTTACAGTTAAAATAATCACACTGACACATTGGCAAGGAAAAGACATGCCATTACTAGACACGGAAACAAAGCTGTACGACAGGAATATCTCCTTTCAAAGAAAAAAAAAAACAAACTCAAAAAAACCCCCAGTGGTTTTGGAAATAACTATTTTTCTGTTGTTTACCTCAGTTGTATACTGGAATAACATTGTATCACATCTCTGTCATACGATCTGGATTGAAAAACTAACTATTTGAAAAGAAAGGTCAGAAAACCCTCAGCCAAGGCACTGAGGTTTTTCATTTGACTGGTATGCATTCACACGCAACCTTCATTTGAAAGACAGGACTTTCTGTTTCATTATCAAAGTTACTTTTCTATCTTTTAGTGAACTTCACCACTGTTTTTCGGGTTTCCTCTCTCCTGCACAAAATGTGCAGCTGCTTTCTAGGCTGTTGAATTGCATATGCAACTATACTGAATAATGATAATGGGGATGAGATGAGTGAGGTGCTTTGACGTTTTCATGCATGCATTTATACAAACGAATTCTACATTTAACTTCGTTCCCCAAACTTCCAAGGGTGGTGTTTGCCAAAGAGCATTTTTAAAAGTGGATAAAGCATGACAAATGATAAAGCTGTTTGGAAATATTTAACTGGATGTCTACAGAGAGGGGAGTGATTAAAAAAAAAAAAAGCAGTAGGAAAGATTAAATCACCAATTTTGACAAACTTCCCATGTAGACTTTTTTTTCGAAATCACAGTTACAAAAGTGTCACATTTTCATATGAAAAAGTCCACTTTTCTGTTGGAATAGCTTCATCCGTTTTCTAATAAAATGTATGAAGCTCTTAATGAAAATAGAATGTTTTCAAATTATAAAGACAACAATGTGCCTATTGTCTTAATACCTCTTATGAACATATATTTACTTCATGAAAACTTTTCAGATGAAACTTGGAATGTATACGTGAAGCAATAATGTACTTAAATATTTTTTTTTCTAAGAAAGTGATTTCCTACCAGTACCAATCTTCTGCAAAATGTTGCAATAAATTATACTGCTTCCCAAAACCAGACACTAAATGGCTCCCTTGAAAGATAGATAGTTCATTGTTGATAGGACAAGACAACAGGAACCTTACTAAAATAAAACATAATGACAGTAAGCCAAAAGTCTTCTATTGTGCAGTCTCTTCTCATAATCCCCTGTTCACCTTTCCCCTTCTCTGCAGTAGGTGAGTGCTAACAGGACCATGTAATCTGTCCTTTGAGCTCATCTGAATTATCTTCTAAAATTCACTGCACTTCAGGGCTTACCTATATTTTGCAACACTATCTGCACTGCAGGAGTGAAAAGTCTTTTAAGGAAAGATAGTAACTGTACAATTTTGCTCTGAATAAGGAGCAGAGAGGAGCCATGTTAGCCCCAGAGCATTCCAGGGAATTACCTGTGATTCATAAAAGCCTAAGTCTTTTTTTCCTTCTTGTGATCTAGTAGGGAATAATTTTCACCAGCTTATTTATCAGGAAAGTATTTTATTTTTTTCCCTTTATTGCATTTTAACTGTGCCAACTGCCACAGTGGGGAAACAAATTTCTCTCCTTTTAGTCTTTGCTGACTGGGCTTCACCAGTCTTTTTTTCTTTCCTTTTTTTTTTCTATTATGCTTCTTTCTGAATAACTACAGAATTATCCATGTAAATAGTAGGAACCCCAGTGAACTAACGTATGCTTTAGCTGAATATGCAGAGATGCCAAGCAGCAAATGCAACAACTCTTTCTCAGATCTTATATGACATTTCTTAATTACTCTGTTTTCCATTTTATGATTCCTCACAAAGCCCATGTGACAGAAAGCAGAAATACAACATGTAAATCAGTGTGCTCCAGATACCTGTGCTCAGCATGAGAGAAGTCCTTTTGGTCCTTCAGCACTGTTTATTTTTATTTCTGCTTCTTCCACATAGATATTGCAGGTAGAGTGGGGTGTGGGAAATTATTCCATTTTAAACTCTAGCAGAACAAAACAGCTCCATTCTCTCTGATAAATGATGCAGCCCAGTGATACAGAATTGTTGCTACATCTTGGCCTCCTTTTCCAGAAGTGATTTTGGTTTTAACTCCAGCAGTGGTCAGATGGAAAATATCCACACACATTTCACATGCCAAACTCCGGAACCCAAATCTGACTTCTGGCAGCTCCCTTTGGGTCCCCACCGTGCTTATGTTCCTGGCTGCACCGAGGGGCAGTGTTTTGGCGTAAGAACTGGGAAAGGAGAAGTCAGAGCATGCAGAAGGATGCAGGCGCCTGAGGCTGCAGTGAGTCCAGAAGCCAGTTTGCCCATTTTGTGGGTGAGCGGGCAGGGCCCCGCATTGCCTGGCACTTGTCGGAGGAAAGTCTGTACGGTTTTGACCAAAGTGGCGTCTCCCTAACAACCAGTCAGGCCTGCACCTGTGCACAGAAATGTCTAAAATTCCCTGCTGTTCCCTAGGAACCCAGTGGAGAGAGGGTCAAAGTGTTTTATGTGGGTTGCTGTGCCTCTAGAGAGGGTAAAGGATGTAACTCTTGTGCTGGTCCTATGGGCAACTTAAGCACCAGCTTTAAGGGATTGTTTTGACGCTCGCAGGGTGAGGAATGCAAAGCTAGGCATGTTTGCACCTACATTTGGTATCTAAATTCCATAACTGGAATAACTATGCATAGTTATGAACCATTTGACTGCAATATGAACATAAAATTGTACAAAGAGAATCTCAATCCTAGTCCTCTGTAGCCCCACTTAGCCCACCGGTGGGTTGGAGCAGGACTTTGCTTCCAGGACACAGACTCTTCAGGACAACAGCTGAAACAGGAGTCCCAAATCCCAGTTGAGGGGTTTGGATCCTGTCACAATTAACAGCAGTCTCAGAATATTAATTTTTTTTCAGTAGGTTCTTTTAATCCCTTAATTTTGTGATATGATAAAAGACTTTTAAATAACTTTGGGACAGCTTTGTTTGCAGACTCAAATGTTCTCATATCTGAGGTTATCAGGCTCAGTGTTCTCAGGAATGTTCACATATGCTGCACACACTATTTTACTGGAATCGGTGATTTTAATAATTATTAACCTATATTATTTAGTTAAGATTATTTAAGAATTATCAGTGCTTCTAAGTTTTATGAAGATTTTTAGATAATTTGCAGAACAGTTAAATCACAGATCACTAACACTAGGAAAAACTAATTTAGTTAAATCAGCTCATACCAGGATGTTTCTTACGGTGGGAGGCAAGGCAGATAACCTTCTTTTAATGTCCGGCTGGTAATTATTACTTGCCAGTTGTGTCAGCATCTAGTGCTTTTTATTGTGTTTTTTTTTCTCCTAAAACTTTTTTGTTAATCTTATTTATCAGATATATTTGCAAAGTAACATGGCAGCTAAAGGACCATTTCAACCTTGAGCTGCATAAAGCAGGGATATTTATGCCTCTCATGGAACAGGGAGATAATAGACCCTATCTGTATAGTGTGACTGAACCTGGAATATTGCACTGAGAGCTTTAGGCACCTCATTTCCTGAAAAATGTAGACAAACTGGATGGAGTTCAGAGAAGAGCAACGCATAATAATCATGAAGATGGAGGGATTGCTATATAAAGAAAGATTAAAAGAGAGTCAGCACTCAGCTGTAACAAACAATAAAAAACTTCAGAAGATAAATGCTCCAAACCTTATATACAAATATAAACCCACATATATATAACTAGCATAACATTCACAGTATTCTCCATTTAGTATACCAATGGCAAAATAAAATGTGTTTTTCTGCAGAGTGGAAGTTAGAGAGCAGGTAATTCAGGAACTACAGTGGGCATCAGAATAAACTCCAGCAGGAAAAAAAGACTTCTTTCCTCCATTACTCCATGTTAGTTAGTTAACCTGCAAGGAACTATGACAGTGGTCCAGTAACTCATTCCCCAAATAACCTAGAACTTTGTGTAAGCTCCACTCGTGCAAGCTATGATACGGATGTAGACATAGCATTAATATTTCACTTAGTAATTCAGTATCCCAGTGCCCAGTAACTCTTTAGAGCTCATACATGGAAAAAGGACATCATGCTAGCTTCTTGAATAAATGCTCTGCTTCTGCCCTAATATCAAGTTTAAATCAACCTGGAAGTCAAATCTTGAGCTAAGCCTAGCAAAGGTCCATGCTTTTACAAAACAGCTGAAGCTGTAGGAGAGGTTAAGATTTAAGTTTGCTTTCTTATCTCTTTTGAAGGGGCCAGTCCAGCCTTGGTACCTTTGCAGCCATTGGCATTGGCTATGAATGGATTCAGACTTCTTAGGCAGGCCAGTTATGTGGAAATTCAGCAAGGTGTGAATTTGAAGTACAATATATCCAAAATGAACTCCACCTGTATACATTTTTACTCTTCATTCGGTGTGTTTTTCCCTAATCTGTTTAAACATTTCCACTCTCTTCCGATATAAGAGACAAATGGGAAAATGCACTGGCATTTTGCTTGGTGTTTGCACTGGTCCACACCCAAGCTCATTCCAATATGCACCTTATGTAAATGAGCCCTGAGTGTATGGGAAAGGATAGCCTATTCAAAGGCTTTGAGTTTGAACTGATTGTTATTTCCAGGTCTCAATCCTAGCATCCGAGATGTCTGGAGGCCATAACTGATACAAGTTCCTCATCTGCAGATTTATGCTCTGTGGCATAAATCAGAATAGTTCATTGAATTTCATGAAAGGACACTGATTTTGCATTGGCTGAGGATTTGGTTTCTGCTGAACTTGAGTATTCGTAATGACAAATGTGCTGGGGAAGTGACTCATGAGAATTATCTAGTGGGAACGAAGCTGGTCACTGCACCTTTAAAGTAGAAATGATGGTGACACATGCCACAGGTTCTGTGATGCAGATAAGCAAGTAGAGGAGACTCAAATGAGACAGCAAATGACTTACATCCTAAACTGGGTACTGAATGCAGGGTTCCAGTAGTGAAAGGGGAATTACGTGTCAAAGTCAGTGTCCTGTGCTCTGTGCTGTAGCTAAATTGTCTCTTTAAATACAGAAATCTGATTAAATCTGTACTGTCAAAAAAGTAGCTGAAGGTAGGTAACTGAAATGAAAAATTCAGACTGTTGGTTGTAAGTTAGTTTGTTTCTTAAAGATTGGAAAAATAATGGTGTGAAGGAAATAGAGCGCTAAAACTTTAGATGTCCACTGGGGACACTATTACTTGGCAGTTGATATGTTGCTCATCTCCTGGAAATAATTATGTATTCAGGCCTCCTCAGTTAAATTGGCACATTAAGATTTCTGACTTAGTGTCGTAACTGTAAAGCAGAAATTCTGCAAGCCGGTGGCAGGTCTGCCTTTGGGGTCTGGCCAAATCAAAATCTCTGCAAGTACAATCCTGAGACGAGATCTCTTGCCAGCGTCACTTAGCATAGCTCCTCCACAGTCAGCAGGGTTATGCTGGTTTACATCTGTGGAAGACCTGTCCCCGAAGAGATACTTTTTCACCATTTAGGTCAAATGTAATCCTGCAGGTGTTTAAAGACACAGGGGAGGACACTGGCTGCTGTGCTATAGTGGGAATATGTGTCACTCTCCAGCTGTGTCCTCTTCACATGCAATGTTCCTTGCAGGAGCTCTTGGAGAAGAGCTGGCACTTGTGCACTGAGTAGGACATCTTGAACAGAGGCCTCTGGGGCAGGCTGAGAAGTTGTATCACTGACCACAGCATGTGTATCTGGTTCTCTGTTGGAGACAGGGTTAATCATATCAAACATGCAGCAGGGAGATGATGCAGAGACTAGTGCTCCCCATTGACTGAGGAAGTGGGAAACAGTGAAGCTTTGCCATTATGTATTCATCCTCCAGCCGCTGTGGTTAGAGCAGGGCAAGAGGCTTATGCTGAATGGCTTCTGGAGGAAGAGCTCTTTCACATCCCGAAAAAACAAGAGGGTACAGAAAAAACACCCTGCAGAGCAGTAGCTCTGTGGACCCTGAGACAGGTTCTGCCAAGTCTTGGGATCAGCAGCCTGCTGCCTTCTCCTCCCCTGGTCTCATGCAGCCGTGGAGGCAGACTTTCCTCCCAGCAGCTGCCACTACAGGGGAGGAATGTGGGACTGCAACTCCAAGCTGGGAGATATAAGGCATGTGTCTATGTCCAAGTCATTTTGTATCAGTCAGCCATGTTTTTGTGCTGTCAGCCAAGGAAAAGGAGCTCCATTTGAGGAAGGGGTCGGATTAGTGGAGAACCAGGTGGATAAGGGCAGGAGGTAGGAAAAAATTAGTTCCACTGTAGAAAACACAGCTGGAATGCTGCATGCATTTCTAATCACTCATATCACGTAAAGATGTTCTGGAGAAGAAAAAGAGTCAGGAAGGTCTGTGATAAGATAAAAGAGGAATAATGAATCTGTCTCATACAGTGTGACTGAAATATTAGTCTTCTTTAGCCTGAAGGCTGAGAGGAGATATGGTGCATCAGCGGAGAAAACATCAAGGAAGGCGAAGGGCTACGAATCTGTAACTTGGCTGAGCATTTAAACCTAACCAACAAAGCAGCAAAGTGCCTGTTGTGGGAATAATAGGGGAAAAAAACCTTTGCCTTGTCAGAAATGAGGGCCAATAAATATACAGTGTAATGCCCACTTTATTATAGCTCTGGTCTTGAAAACACAGGAAGCAGTGTGGTTTACAGCTCATTGCTCCCTCAGAAAGGATCACGGAGAAAAGGTGAGAGAAACCTGACACATGTTGTAGAACACCATATAAGACGTCAAATAACATGAAACTTCTGAAAAAGCTCCAGAGCTGGCACAACTAATGACGCTGCAACCTTAAATAGGTGACATGTACCTCTGATAATAACCGCAGAAGCTTTGCCTATATGAAGAGCATAGAATCAGGTCTGTCTGTTGTGTAGGTTATTTTCCCCTTTCTTAAATATGTTATCCTAGAGGTGCTACCACTGTCGCTGATCCGCTTGGCCTTGGCCAGTGGTGGGTCCGTCTTAGAGCTGGCTGGCATTGGGTCTATCAGACATAGGGGAAGCTTCTAGCACCTTCTCACAGAAGCCACCACTGTAGCCCCCCCCACCAAAACTTTGCCGCGCAAACCAAATACAATTATGCAAGTGATTGCTGGTTGTGGAGATTAACATATCAAGCCACCCGTGCCACAGTGAAGGTTTGTGAGTAGAATTGAAAAGCAAGCGCACTGGAGCTTAGGAATCACAGAATACTATTTCCCTGGAGACTATGTTTGTAGCAATAATTTGGATTGAGGAATTGTGCTCTGATCTGAAGATGCTATGTTCATTCCAAGATTTGACAACGTACGAAAGATAGCATTATAAATGGATAGGAGACATTTGTTTTCTTGTTAAATAATGTAAGGAGATGGAAGATGAGAAAGGATAGCAAGTTGGGCTTCAGTTGTTTACTAGTGTCTTCAGGGCCTTAGGTTTTAAATTAGTTGTTTTGTGATAATACCTCTGATCACTGAGGCTCAGGTGAGTTTTGGTATAGTTCAGAGTAACTCTGTTGAGGTTTGATGGTTTACACTGGCTGAGCATATGGCCCACAATATTTCAGCATTCAGGACAGGCAGCTCATGCTCACAAGTTAAGGGATTTCTGCATAAAAATTCCATTAGCGCCTGCTCATTGTACAAATGCTGCTAATGCCTCTTTATCCACCTATGTATTTCGATGAAGGCTGGACTATGCTGGCAGAATAGCATGTAGCTCTTTCATGTCCTCAAAATGGGTCAAATCCTCACATCTTTACTCCTTTCAGTTCAATAATGACTGCGCCTTGGTAAATTGAAGGATTTGAACTCATTTGAATACATTTCCTCTAATTTCCTTCTATTTACTCACCTTTATCATTACACCAGGATATCAGACTAGGTTTTCAAACACCATACACAAACGTTTTAAAGCTCTTTCACTTTGCTTTTTCCTTATCTTAATAAAGAAAGAGATTCTATACTTTATTTCTTCTTTCTTTTATATACTTCCTCAATATCAATCTTGATATTTTCTTCATCACTTCAGGGTCCTTTCCTTCCACTGACAAATCTTCACTCAGATACACCTTCATATTCAGGACATTATAGTTTCATTTATTCCCAGGAGATGCTGAATCTCTTTTTCATTCTGTTGATGACCCAGATGCTACATTTCCATTGTCCCCTTCATTCACTCTCTGTAAGTGTCCTGACTCATCCCAGTGTATTGTCAGCAACTTGTCAGCGTATGCTTAGGTGGTCACTCTCACTAAAAGGCTTTTCTTGTCAATCTCAGAATTTCTAATGAAATCCCACCATGCAGGGGAGGATTTAAAACAGCAGAAAGAGAGGAAAGGGTGTGGATTTCTTTCTCATGCATACTACAGGTTCTGTGGGGAGACAGCTCTCCATCTGCAGGATAAACGTTAAAGATCCACTTTCACCTAACTAAAAGGTAACTCAGGGCTATGCTGCCATTGGTGCCCCTTACCTCAGGTGCTGCAGCTGTAACTTACAATTATTTCCCTTTCACTGCTGGCCACAGAAACACAGATGCACTTTTGCAGAAATGGGACTCAGTCATCACTGGAGGAGGAAGGAGGATATCTTCTCACAGGCTTTATCTGGGTTGCCAGAAGTATGGCACACTAGTGGGAAGTAAAACTGATCTATCTTACCAACACTTTATTAGTGCAGTTCCTACAGTGTCTTGCTGCAGAGGGAATAACATGCTTCATACATTAATAGAGTTGGAGATATTAAGAGCTCAGCATTTGTCATTTAGAGTGTCACTTGACGTTCGAAATACAGGAGGATATTGTGGTTATTGCAGGTAGTGGGGTGTTGGCTAAAGGATTTTAATGGTGCCTATTATAATGGAGAAAAAGCAGTGAGCCACTTTTTTCATGCATAAAACAAGTGGGGTGTCTGGTAGTTTCCGTATTAGACTCAGCTTTTGGGAAAATATAATGTAGTGAAAAATGTTCATGCTGAAATATACAAAGTCCAAAATCTTCTACCTTATATTCAGCTGCTATAACTTCTTCTAATGAGAATCTCTGAGGCGTGAGAATATGTCAGGAGACTTCAATCTTGCACTTAAAAAGATAGCTGAAAAAAGCTCTGTCAGAAAAATTCTGGAATGAATCTTAACTCTCAAACAAGTCAGTCTTTACATTTTTCAGTACAATGTTGGCAATAAATCAAACGTTTTCATTTTAAAACTGTAATCAGCTAAATTGTGAAGGGAATTAATTTAGAAAAAAGCCAAAGTATAAAAAATTATCTGTCTCCTAGGTCTCCAGCTTAATATCTTCAATAAGTCAGAAGTCCTTTTATGAATCCAGAAAAGCAAAAAAGAATATATGCTGTTAGTATTTTGCACAGGAGACATTTTTCCATGGGAGTATCTGCAAGGTGACTACCTCCTGTAGATTTTCATGTCTTGTTTACCAAGGCCTTGGAAATAAATTAGAAGAAAGAGGTTTTCTGCCACTCCATTTATGTGTATAATGATTTCTGTTGTCTTAGCATGATCCTTGTATTTACCCATATGTAAAATGTTTAAAGCACTCTGTCAAGCTTTCTGGTTTTGCTGAAGTGTGGTCTAAGCATGGAGCAAGGAACTGCAGGTCAAAAGTAAGTTGGAGGACAAAGATGGCAGGTTCAGTCATATACCTAATGTGAATCCCTGACATTTGTTGCAGGTCTTCAGATGACACGTCTTGTACCTCTATCAACAACTTGTTATGGATCAGCAGCAAGTTACATCTTCTGAGAATCTGCTTACAACACATTTAGGATTCCTTAACTGAAAAGAAAGGGATTTTCGGTGAGCATCAAGGACCTTGATACAGCTTTTCATTGAGACTGACAGTGCCCTGTTCCCTGGTTGTTTACAAAGAGCAGAAGCTTTTGCAAATGGTGTGGGTCACGAATTATGTTGGCCATCCCTATGTTTTTTTAGTTAGTCAGTAAACCTGTGTGATAATCAGATAGGAACACAGCTCTATTTAAAAAAAATCAAGAAATTTTATTAGGGAAGTGCTGGCTGAACACTGGGTGTTTGCAAACATTTTGAGTTTAGATCAGAAACTAGCAACTGTTTTGAAAACAGACCTCTGAAACTTACTCTCCAAAGTGTTGAGGAAATTTTGATGGGGACCTGACAGCCTCTCCTCCTATCTGTTTTAAACGCAACTATTCCAGGCACAGGAGAGATTCTGTTTTTACAGCTGTGTAAAATATGGCAGCTGCAGCCAGTATTAAACCTGCAGCCAATTTGCATTGTGGTATCTTCTCTGAAGTATATATTGACAGTTGCAGACTACTTATAGAAATGACAACATTCAAGAAGCCTCAGAGAAGATGATGTGCAGAGTAATCAAAACAACTGACCTGACATTAGATCCAATATCAAGATATCTCAACTTTTTTGACTGGTTCTATCCATCTTAAATTGATGCATTTTTGTATCAGATACTTGAATTATAAACTTCATTTTAGTACCAGGCCCCATTTAAATTATATCCTTTACACTAGAAGACCCTTAAAGATATATGCATGTTTAAAGAAAGTTGTGATTGTGTGGAACTTCAGTTTAAACAAATCTCGGAAGTAAAGCCAAAGCCCCCCCCAGAAAAAGGGGAAAAAAACAAAAAAATAAAAATAAAAAAGAGAGGGAGAAAGAAAAGGGTGGTTTTTAACAAAAAGGATAGATACGATTCCTATGTGACAATATCACTTTTTCCTTCCTTTCTTCTAAAATCTGTTGAACTATGGAAATGAATAGTTAAGAATACCACCCTTCTGCTACTACTTGAACAAATATAGGCCTAGGTGATCTTGTGATTAGTTTGTTTAAGCCAAGTGGAGGCAAGAAAGTTTACAAGTAAAATGCAAACCTTTTACAACAGGAGCAGAGATCTGCTCAACTCAGTCCTTTTTTTCTAGGGGGGAAATGGTGTGCCTAAGAATAAAGAGGAATGGCTAAGGACGCATTTGGCATTCTAAGATATTGCAACATCTCTCTAGGATGATTGGTGTTATTTATTGGACAAATAACAAATTGAATGAAAATACAATAATGTTAATTTCATGAAGTAAAGCAATTTTATTTAGTTATTGGACCAAAAAGTGAAAGAATTACTCCGTATAATAGGAATACCTGTAGGTATATCATCTAACTCGTAGGAGATTCTAAAATTAAATCTTTACCCTAAATCAGACAAATTAGAAGCATGAACTTTTGTTTCTGATATTTAATGTAGTATACAGATGGCTCTGGAGGGCAGAAAGCAAAATCTGCCTCAGACTTTTTCACAAAAAAGGACAAACCAGTACATTCCACACTAGATCTCAGAGTACCTTATAATCCTCCTCATCATCTTTCATTAATTAGTACTGGTTTTCAGTCAATTCTACCCTTTCTAGTAATTGGCAAACAGCCCATTTTAACTGAACAGCCCTGAATTTTATTAATAACACAATCACCACTTTATTCACATGTCCTCAAGTTTCTGCCCACCCGTATGCCCATGGAAAGCTTACCTCTTCAGACAAAATATCAAAACAAATTAATTAAGTTATCTACTTTTACTATTATTTACATCAGATGTGAAAGGGCTCCAAATTTCATTAAGGAGAATATGCAATTTCATGGTATTCTGCTTGGATACCTTCAACAGGCTTAAAGAAATGCACAAACAACTATCAATTTGATAACTGTAATGATTTCAAGTCTACCGAAACAAATACAGATTTGTGATTTTCTAACCAATATATTTATTCCATGATGAACAATCCAATATGAACATTTGATTATAGGGCACGCTCTGTTCATTGTCAATTGTGCAGTCCTTGAAATAGTAGTGCTATGATGAAATAAACTCCTTCCACTGGAGCTAAATGCTGCTGCCTTTGTGCATCTTTGATCCTGATTCAAAATGTGTTGCTCACACTATTTATATTACTACTGTAGAAGGACTGGAGCAAAGATGGGTGAATATTGCAGAAGAGTAGTCACAAAAAATGCATTCCTACAATAATAAAATAAAATAAAAAAACTAAAAATCATTTTGATGATATTAGGATGATATTATATTCTCTAGAAACAGCTGCTTGCAAAAATGAGGTGGAAAGCAAAGTTGTTGTATGTACTCACTGATGTAGGCTCCCCCATATGAATTGGTTAATGTGTAACTCACATCACAACTTTATAATGTGTTTAAATCCATTTCTTCTCAATGTCTGACTGCATGCTTTACTTTATACAATGCAACAGGGCTAACCACAAAGGGAAAGTTACACAAATGCTTAGGAGCTTTGCTGAATTAAGTGCGAGACATTAATGCTATGCAGGGTTAAGCCAGAGCTGTGGAAGATTCTTCCTCCCTAGCTAAAAAGATCCTATAACACAAGCCATTAAGTAACACTTTGAACCACAGTACATTTATTGAATCAATGTTCAGAGAAATTTGACCAGTGTTTCTTTTCAAATATCACAGAAGAAGAAAGTCAGTGCTCTTATAGAATTAATACATAATTACAGATACCGTAAAAATTGTGTGAAAAGTCACACAGAACTGAGAGTATAACTATCATATTCTGATAGTGGGGGAACTGTCCTTTAGCACAGAGATTATAGCCATAAAGAAAAATGAAACAGAACATGCAATAGTATTAGTAGAAGGCATATTTTTCCATGGCATCCTGAAAGAACAATAATTAGCAATCAATAAGCACATGCCATACATTTCGTAAAAAAAGGTTCAAATAAACAAAATGGTGCTTGAAGTGGTCTTCTAAACTCAACAAAAATATAACCCTTTAAATGACAACAAAGAGATCTCAACCTTGTATTAACAAATATATTTGTCTGCTTGTCTTTCCACTACTGACCTCTTGCACTGAAAAGTTACAGAGCAGTAACATGAGCCAAAAATTTGTTGGCAGCATTCAAAAGATTTTGGGTTCCACAATGCATGTACAGTGCAAACTGAACAATGCAGATTAATATAAACCAATTTAAGAATTTACAGACAATGAATATGTGCCAAATGATGCAATAAACTATTTTATTTATTGGAAAGAAAAGAAGTAATGAAAAAATACTGCTTTCGTTATCTATTTTGAAAATGACTAATGCATTATTTTCTTACGTATTATTTGAATAGCATTTTTTTTCTCTGATTCAGGAAGCTAAAGAATGCCCACAAGTTGTGTATGAGCAAAAAGCCACATGTCTGGTGTGGGAATAGATACAAAGTAGTATCTGGCTTAGCATGTCTGACTTGTTTGTGTTTGAATATGACTTTTCCAAAAGGGCAGACTGAGTGGTCAGGGAAACTTGGAATCTATTATTTATTCTGGCATAGGAACTGGAAAATGCATGTAGGGCTAACTCTACGCAAGAACTTTGCGATGTCCTACCTCAGCTTTACCCTCAGAGAAACTACCCTCAAGGTAGAATATCTCACACCTATGACCCTCAGTCCAGAGTTGAATGAAAGCTTAGCAAGGGCTTTGGGGAGACCCATTTCCAGTTCAAGCCCCTCCAGGGCCAGCCACATTGCATGGGCAGATCACAGTCCCATCGTACCTTTGACCTTCCTATCTCCGTTCACTTTTTGTGCATCTGGAGGTCTTCCCACCAGCACAGCTCTGAGGAGTGTGGATCACTCCTGTAGAGGCTGTGAAGTGTCTGATATCACCAGGTGCAGGCTTTGTGTCTGTCCTGCTCTGAACAAAGGCATACCTTGTGAGGATTTCTCACAATGAACAGCATTGTCAAACGGCACCACTGTGGGACTCATTAGAAATGCCATACATATCAACTGCCCAGTCCCAGGATCCTGCTGGGACAACTGCAGCCAGCAGTAGGGAGTGAGCAGAGTAAGAGTTATACTCCCCACATACTCTCCCAGTCTCTATGACTTGCTGCTCAAAGATGGCCGGAGTTAGGGGTGATGTCTTTGGCTACATCCATACTTACTTACAGTCATTGAGTCTGCATGCCAGATGACAGCACTTGTCCATAAAGCTGGGCTTTCTCCCCCTCCAGAGCAGGAGGACAGCTTCCAAGCTGCTTGTTGGCAACACATCTTCTCCATGTCAGGTCTTGCACTATGCCCAGGCATTGACTGGGACAGTGCTAGTTTTCTCACTCCTAAACTGTGCCGAGTTAACAGTTCAACATTGAGGGCTGTCTCGTGATGGTACTCAAACCTGAGTTCTGTCTCTCTGTTTAGTTTACTACTGCAGACAAAGACATAGTGTTTAATAGCCCACAAATAGATTTATCTTCCTAGTATTTGTCTAAATGCACTTTGAACACATGTAAATTTGTAGCTTCCAGAACTGATGGGAGTTTTACAGTCAATTTCAGTGATAAAAGATTCAAACCAATGCCGAGTGTTTTTAAATCCCACCATTCATGTTCTTGAAGTGAAGTGTTAAAGAACTCAAGCTCTGTACTGCAGATTGTTTAGCAGGTCTTTTGTTATACATGTGAGAGAAATAAACAATACCTGATAATACTGTATTAACAACTCAGTACTCCTCTATACGGTAAATCAATTTTTTAAAAAATATAAGCCTAATAGTTGCTATGAAAAGGCTATGTAAACACATACAGATTTTTACTAATTGTAGAAGACATCAGTAAGCTAATTTGTCACAGGCCATCAGCAGATTGATATCTTATGGGAAAACGTTAAAATTCATACAGCACATGATATTTTACAGATAATTATAGAAACATTAAGCAGATTGGCTTAGACTTTAAAGCATTTTGCTATATAATTTACCATATTTTATACTAAATTAATAGTTATGTAATATTTAAAAGATGCCAGCTGCAATGTGAAATCTGTTAAATAATTACATAAATATTTTCTATTAATTATTTCAGTTAAGTAAAGCATGCAAAATGCCATTTCATTAATTAGTACCATGGATTAAATTTTTTTCTTATATTTCCCCCCCCAACAACATGATTTAGTAACAGTATTAGTTTTCTAAAATGTGAGACTGCCTTTGTTGTGACAGCTGCCATATTAGCGTAACAGTACAAGAATGAACTTAAACATGTGTTCAAATATTTGAACAGTCCCAGCAAAATAAATAGGATATCTTTGTGCCTGAAGTTAAGTTGATATGCAAGTGCTTTGCTTGATCTCCGCCTACAGACTGACAATTAAAATAATTTATATCAGAAAACCCAAAGGTCCAGTGTCTTGACACTAGCTGAGGAAGGTGTGCTTGAAGAAAACTCTTACAGGTAGTGATACACATCCAGAATAGTCTCCTAGCTTCCACCAGTCCATAGCCAAGAGAATTCCTCAACAAGACATGGTGTCTTTGCAATAAATTGTCATTGATGGGGTTTTATTGCATTGACTTATCCGGTCATTTTCGGAACCTGCGTAAACTTTTACCTTCACTTAATAAAAGAAAAGAAGGAGGACATCCATTTTGTATTCTTAAAAACACTACAGTCTTGAAGTTATTAATCAAGTTGTAAAATGTTGGGGATTTTGTGGTGTTTTTTTTTTTTTGTATTCAAAACATTACATCAAAAGATAGTAAGAGCAAAATTATACAGCAGAAGGAATACTATGCTATGAGCTTATGCCGTCCTTTTTTTTCAGCAGTACTCTTTTTATCTCTCTCTCTAGTTTTCCTACTCTCTTTTCTTCTCCCAACCACATTTTCTTTTTCACCTCTATTTCAACACTCTGTTGTCCCCATCCTCCATCCTTTCTTGCTTTGGATTATTCAGTCATCTTCAAGCATTTTTCATGGTTGCTGATCTCTACTTCTCTTGCTTCCTTGCAGTCCAAATAGTTTCTAGTTTTGGTTACTACACTTCCTTGAAATAGAATTAATGCCTTAGCTGTACCTTTAAGGTATATTTTTCACACCAAACACCTCAGGGAATGGGGAACTTAAGATCTAAAGTTCTGACTGTTCCAAATTTCAGTTAATATCAGTGATGAGTATTTTCATACATGTATGATCCTTTTTAAGTTTAAAGATCCTTTTTAAGGTCAGCACAACAGAGCATATGACAAGAGTTTCACTGCTGTAGATCAAGGGAGCTATCTGCATCATGATTCCCATAAAATGTGTGGTCCATGGTGAAGTCTGGAACTATCTGTCAGGCAGGAGACCACGAAACACTGAGAAGGAGAAAGGATAGGATGCCTCTGGACAACCCTTGAAAACTCAGATATAAGAAAAGGGTGCTAAAACTGGTCAAGTAGTCTTTCACTGTTTTCTCAATAATAGAAATGGAAGCACAATGAGCAGAATGTCGAAGAGTATTTTTATGGGCTCTACTAATGCCAGAAGTACTACTTTCCTGCTCTTCTATTGCATATGTAACAATAATAAAAAGGATTAAGCCACAGAGGCTTAATGCAGTCCAGCTGTTGCTACAATCATTGGTGTCCTGAGCACTGGTGCATGGCACTGTTTACTGGGAGATATGGCCGCTCACTTACGCAGGCTTACCTAGAGGTCACTTTCCCAAAAAGCATTTGCAAGATCTGATATAACTCTAGGTAGTTGCATTTATTCATGCAGCTATGCAGGCAGGCCAAATGTACTATAATTTATCATGAATAAAGAATTACTTGAGGAAGTTACAAATGCATAAAAGAACAGCTGTTGTGTTGCTGAAAGCAATGCATTAGTGCATGCATGGTACTATAAAGCCTGGTGCTGATTAATTGTTCAACTTTTCTACAGCATTTTTTTTTTTTGTTTTATGTTAATTGTCATCTATTTCAGTCACAGCTTGGGTGGGATTTCCTTTCAGCACTGAACTTACCACAAATAAACAAGCAATAATTAAATTATTAATGGGCATGTCGGTCACTGCAGACTGGGAAACTAAATGAAATAGAAACTCAGAACTGCTGCGTTCCCTCAATGGGTATTAGACTTTGCCAAGAAAGGGTTTGCAGGAAGTTTATTTAGATACAGAGAAACCATAATCTTTTCAATTAACCCTGTCTTCTGGAGCTGTTAAGGCCACATTTGCATAGCTCCATGTAGGCCTGAAGCTTCCACCTGTTTTGACAAAAACTTTTCCTTCTTTCCCTCATAGTATGTGAAGATTTTGGAAGTTATACTTCCAGTAACACAGAAATGGGATGGGTTGGATTATTCTTTCAGCAAGAAATTTGCCTTTCCCTGGATGAGGAAGACACCTTCTCCTACAAAGAACAATGTTGTGTCAGTACCTAAACCAGTGCCTAAAATGCTTCTGGTTACTCAGGCATTAAAAAAGAAAAGGAAACTGGGTAAGTAGTTTTTGGCCTGGTAAAATTTGCTTCAGTTGCATCTTCTTCACATCCCCAGTTAAATTACTTCACTTTGAATGTAACTGGAAAGAAATAGGAGTATATAAGGGTAACTGCTAACAGCTGAAAGGCCACAACTATATACTGTGTGTGGCAGTGGTAGGTAAGTACTTCTATTATTTAGAGCAGCTTTGCTTGCTTTGTGGGTAGATGATACACATTGAACAAGCAAGCCTCAATTCAGGGAATTTGGCTTACTTACTGTTTTTTAGAACTTGGGCAGCCCATTGTTCATTTATGTTATGAGTAAATTGCTCTGTTTACAACAACTCACACACAGTGAGCCATCTCACCCAACTTTAATCTCTTCATTATGGGTATCTAAATCAGAGCTGGTGATGTACATTTTCTTACCGTCTGTTAAGAAAAATGGGCACTGACAGGTGTGATTCTTCTGCCCCTAATAAGGTCAGATGAATCCTAGAAGAGGTCATTTCTCTCTCTTGACTAAAAAAACAATTGAGGGCAAATAACTTACTAAAAGTTAATCTACATTGGAGATATCTGAAATAAGGGAGGATGAATCAGGTTTCAGCCATGGGGTTTTTCTTAAAACACAATGCAATTCCATTTCTCCCAGAAAGGTGGTCGAAAATGCCAGACAGATACAGTGTATCTACTATTTGGTGAGGAGATCAGAGCTGTGAAATGAAAGAAAAGTCAACTAAAAAAAATGCCTTTAGGTTTTGTTTCCTATTGTTCTTACCGTGTTTCAAATCAGTATTCAGTGTTAAACATCAGTTCAGAACAAATCTTGCCTTGCAAGTCTCTACCAGGCTTGAGGAGGGTCCGCAGAGAGTTCCACAACCTGAGCTCAACCCATCTCAAATGGGCAATACAGCTGTAGAAAAAGCTGTTTGGCAGACTTTCAAATATCTTTTGAACAAGCTCCTTTATGCTCATGCACTCATTGTTTCTGTTCAAAGCTCATCATGAAAACTAATCCTGAAAGCAGCCAATATTTGTATTGATTCAGTTGTTTTATTTGAGAATGAGAGCAGTCAAGGGGAAAAAAAGACTTTCTATGCCTACAACAAAATTAGCATCTTCAGTGTCTGGGAGAAAACTTCAAAGGCACCCATACTCCAGTGCTATCAGAGAATCTCTGACTTACGGTTCTACAATGTTGTCTAAAGACTTGATCCAAAACTCACTGCAACTGAATGAGTTTTCCCAGAGATTTCCACTGGTTTTGAATAAGGACCTAAGGATCATGTTCCTAATCACATTTTGCTTTGAGAATTTAGTCTATCTTTGTTTTCTAGTCTTGCAGGGTCTCTTTTGGTTTACTGCAAAAGTTGACACTAAGCTCATAATTTTTAAGGAGCTATACAGTGAACCAGTTGTGGGAAATGGCTGAGGAACACAAAGAAAGGAAAAAAGTGTGATAGTTCAGTATCCTCATGTGGCCAGCTCTTTCCTTCTAATTTGATGCTTTTCTGTGCTTTTAGTCTCTAGTTCAGAAAAGTACAAATTCATGACCTGGCATCTGTGAGTTATTTTTTTTGAAGTCAGGGGATCCTTAATCAATTAAAAAAATTTAATTAAAGTTCACATAACAGTCCACAGTGATAATGTTCCCCAAGCCTCAACTAGCTAGAATTGCATCATCCCACTATTATCCAAAATGTCACCTTCCAAAATGTATGTCTAACAACACACTTATTACATAACTGGTCTTATCAAATCAGGTCCAAATTAGATTCGCATGATTTCCTGGTGCCTTTTCCTTCCTTTCCTCTGACAAATCAACAGTTACTAGCTCTGTGACTCCCTGGTAATGTTGATGACTAATTTTAAACTTAGAATATTATAAAATGCAGATTTGGTCCATATATTTGACTATCAGATAGTTTTCTGGCTAAGATCTTACATAATATATGCAAGGTGTTGCATATATTGTAGCACGGTGTTGAGAAACTTGGAAAATAATGATGCTTCCTGGAAACGATTTAAAAATTGGCAGCTTTAGAAAAAAATGGGCAATAATCTTTGTGTGTCGATACAAAATCTGTACTAAAGAATTGGAAAATAGTGCTGGATTTAATGTTCCATAAACATGGAGTGCCTCTAACTTACAAGTTTCATTGGCTGTGAATCTATCCATGAAGCCATGGAGTGAGTTGGCTGGTAAAACAGATTGGGAAAAAAAAAAAGAAAGATTTTTGATATTTTTATGGACTATTATCCATTTTTTTAAAACTCTTTATAGCAAGCTCCTATCCATCTAAACTATGACTCAGTCACATTTGGAAACTGTTGAACTGGATGTTTTTCAGTTTATTAGCATATATCTAATATATTATCATGTAGAATGATCTATGTGATTTGGCAAGCAAATTGTTTTCCTGAAATTCCAGTTTATAACAGTGCATGTCCTCTAATCATTGCAGAAGGAACTCACCTGCAAAACTTCTACGAAGGTAGCCAGAGCTAAACTCCAAGCATTCTCCCATGCTTCATCTAAGGGGCAGGACATACACTGAGGCTGCTCTGTGGAAGCATGCATGAAGCAATCAGAAGATAGAACTGCGGTCCTAAAGAACTATTACTTCTCTCATTTTACACACCCTAAGTTAAAGTTATCCCCAGTTTCCCCTTGCTTTGGAAGAATGTCCAGAAAAACTTAAGGTCGTGAGGTACTTCGTACATGTAACACAGATTACCTCATTAGACATACCTGACCATCACATTTCATGCTCAGATATTCCTGTTGCTTTTTACAAGATTTGGTCCAGGATTTCATTTAGGGTGTGCTGCTTTGTCTATCCTTCTCTCTTTTTTTGTTCCGTTACACTGACATGCCAAGATTTGTCATTGATTACACGAGGGAACATGGTTGGCACAAGTGGTTCCTTCCAGCAGAGTCATGCATTTACTAGTCTCTGACTCTGTTCATTAATTCTCTTCCATGGTGGAATACATCAAATACTTTCTGTTCCTTGCTATAATAGAGACTATATGCATTTTCATAAAACCTTCAGGCAGTATCTCGGTGAAATGTAAAGTGATGGCAAGACAGTGATGATATATTTATATATTACAATGATACAACCCAAAGATAAATTGGCAATGTGATGCTATCTTCACGTTAGCCATTTTCCCAGAACATTGGCTAAGCAGGGGTTATAGCAGAAACGGAATGTGTTCAGAGAGGGGTAACAAAGAGGGGAGAAACACAAAGAGATTCCTTCATACAGCAGGCATGAAGAGATCGGGTTTGTTTAGTATAGACAGAGGCACCATTCTGCCTTCATTCCCAGGAAGTAATGTCTTAAGACTGAATTAAAAACCACTAAATTTACTGAGGTGATTGCAGGAGAGAGAGGCATTGGTTTTATTTAGAGTACACCTAAGTCATATTTACAAAGCTTTTTCCACAACAGAATGTACAAACCTGAAGTTTTTCAAATGATTCTATAACCCATGAAAGCTAAAAATAAGGAAGGAAATATCACAAGTATTATTTTAAAATCACAAGGGATAGAAACACTAGAGGACTAAACGTATCTCTACAAGAAGAGAAGGGGAAAAATAGTCAAATGAGATTCCACTTAACCTTTCTTGTAATGCGTGAAGCAGGCATAAAAGTGAAAGGTTATTCAAAATGCACAAATAAAATTCCTTTCACAAGAGCGATCTTTAACTCACAGGACTCATGACCACTTCAAATTATTGTATGCAAGGGATTGATTAAGTTCACAAAAGAATTAGCTATCTATAGAGAAAATGAACAGCTAGAGCTACAATGTATTTTAAAATAAATACACATGTATTCAGTTAGTTAAAAAGGCAGATGGTTATCCGTGTTTCAGGACAGCCTATCAATATTAAGACTTAGGAAGAAACTTGACCTACAGGCGAGCGTATACATGGTAAATGCTGAAAAAATAATTTTGTTTTAGTATTCAGATGCATGGCTTTAGCACACCGGCATACTGCAACTACATTTATTCGTTCTGCATGGTATGAGAAGAGCAGGTGCCCTGAGTAGAATGACCACAAATGGAAAGCAGGGATATACTTGGGTCACAACTTGTTGAAAAGGTAATGTCCTGAGTAAGAGATGCCAGATTCATACAATATGGAGGTATCATTGGCTTCAAACAAAGACTATAACCATGGTGCTTCAGTCAGGCTAATTAGCTGTGCAGAAAAAGGTCCAGGCTGATTAAGATTGGCAGAATGCTGTTTGAATGTGACTACACTGCTCTCGGAGCTTAGTTAGTGTCTCTGTACGAAGCAGATGTAAGATTTGCTTAATATTTATGATTCGTCATTAGCCTTTCCTACTGTCTGGTTGCCAAGAACTTGGCTTTTTAGGGAATTTGTTTCACTGCTGTAAGTGTGTGTACTGTGGTATGTAGGATCCAGAGGTTCCCATTACAGAAGACAGGCTGACCTGCTTTGCACCAGGTTGTTTCAAAGTGTGGTCTGACCAAACAGGTCAACTCTAGACCAACTCTGAAAGATCCATGAAAGACAATAAGGAAAATCGGTTTGATATCTACTTATAGCTACAAAAATCTGAGAAATCTGTAAAGGGGTCTGAATCTTCATTGGCAATCTTTTAGGGAGCCAGTTAAAACTGAAAAAGGTTGAAATGTGCTTCTCTGGATTTCAGACCTTCCCACTTGGAAGCTGAACTTCTTTCAAACTTTCTGCACTCCTTCATTCTTGGAATATATTGCTGTAGTGATAGGCCAGTGGCAGAAATAATTCTTCAAAACATCCATTACACTATGTAACATAGATGACAGTGCAATTTGAGATGTGAATATTCTTTTTCTTCCTCTAGTGAATCTGTGGTGTAGATAATGGGTAGTTTTGTCACTGCTAGACAAGTGGTTTCCCCTCTAGGAGATCTCTCCACTCAGAAATTCATTCTTTGAATTACTTTATTCTTGTGGGGTGAACCCTAGTAAAACTGAAATGTCAAACACTAGCAAGGAGAGATGGTATTTTATCAGGCATTTACATCACAGTGACTGAGTAAAACTGAATCAAGTATATTATTCACTGAAGTGCAGATTGTTGGCAACTTGGTATTAAGAAAGGCTAGAGATGAATCATATATTTTAAACAGGTCTTACAGCTAACCACAAGCTACTGCAAAGACAGCAACAGACTGGTAAATAAGAGCTGAAAAAGACCTGTATAGGCATGCAGGTCAGCTTTCTGCCAGTACAAAACTGTTCTCTACATTGCAAAGGCTAAAGAGGTAACATTTCAAGGGGAGACAATGGCTTACCTAGACCATGTGATAAGAACAGAAGTATTACATTCATTTGTTAGGTCTCTGTCTAGGCTAGTTATATGTCTCAGGGCAGTGACCTGGTTTTATTTGAGGCAAGTTCTAATGAGGCTACCATCAATGGAGCTCCATAGAAATGTGAAAGCAAGGGATGTTATTGCTTGGAACTGAGAAAATATAAATGTTCCAGAATTACTTTTTTCAAGTAAACAAAAGAAAGAGGTGTGCAGCACTGTGTCTGTGTTCCTGTCACTTTCCTAATAAGCTGCACAGTGTAGATGTCTAAAGGCCATGACTTTGAGGTGACCTTGCCATGTTTACTGTTCAGAATTGCCAGGGATTCCAGTTGTCCCGGATTCTTTGATAAATAAGCAGGAACTGGTCAGCCTTGGAGATCATTGGCTATTGGAATCCAGGAAACCTTACCCCAAGGATGCTCATAATGTTTATTCATGATCTCTTCAACAAATATGCAATAGTTCTGGTACATTTCCAGACAGATCCAGGAGCTGGTGGGCTGATAACTAGAAATAATATTCATATTTTTAAAATGGTCTGAGTCACAAGTTAAATCCAGCCATTTTAACGGCATTTTAATCCAGCAACCTCCAAGATAATGTCCTGGGAAACCAAGAACATGGGTTAGAGCAAGAAGATGAGTCTTTCTTGCAAAGCAGGAATTCATAGAAGAGCTTAGACACCTCAAAATGATCACTTTGTATATTTCTATGGCAAGAAAGGCTGATGATACCTTTTCATTTACGTAAAGGAGGAAGACGAAATAGCACTTAGAAGGACAGAAGTCATCTGATAAACCCAAGTCACCCAGAAGCCAGGGATCAAGCCTAAGCTAGTCAGCTTGGTTCATAATAAGTGGAGACAGGTAGGCACTTCTAGAGGGGCAAACACAGCATACAAAAATTGTATATACTGACTTACTGGAAGCTGCCAGGGACTAAAGAGGGAACCAGAAAAATTATTGTACACAAGGGTGCTAAAGCCAACTGATTCTACCAAAAGGTCCTGAAGTGTATACAGGCTATATATGTGGTTTTGGTAAGACAAAAACTATAACAAGACCATGAGCTGGTTTTTCATACTTCAGGGAGAGTATGGAAATACAGCTTCAAAAAGTGACAGAAGGTGTAAAGCAGCCCCCATGTGACACAGGAAGCATGGTGAGTGATTTATCTTACCAAACAAGAAGGCAAATTTGTCAAAATTTGTGGCTGTATTTGAGGAAGATAATTGAAAATTGGTAGATGTAGAACTTCTAGACTCACTGACTACGACTTAGCAGCTTTTGTCACTGGAAGTTAAAATTTAAAAAAACCTGTAACACTGATATTTCTTAGTTTTGAGGCACGTCTCTCAGGCAAGCACAAAACAGTTTGTTAGGACAGACAATAAGACTTACCACAATCTGAAGTACTAAAACAAGAACGATCCATTTAAGTATATACTTCAGTAAAATCTGGGAGAAGTCCTGTGATCCATGCCAAACTATGAGACAAACCTGTTCCCTCTATCCATAGAGGCTGTGGGGCACATTTGTGTTCTTTTATAGGACCTGGAAGGAACTGCATTTCCTTAGCAAGCTCATACCTCTTCCATAGCCCTTTTTCAGGGCTTCGGATAGATATTTCCATGTGGAAAGATACATTTTTTCCTAGGAATATACGGCTAGGTAAATATTTTCTACTTTCTTTCATTCTACCGTCTTCAAGGCGAGTAGTCACAGAGGTAGGACTACTGTATTTTGAAGACTTGTACAGTAGGAGATAATATAATATTTAACATCATCTGGGCCAAATGTTCAGGTGAAGATGCAGATTGTGATCCAGAAAAGAAATTTCCCTGGGTCAGTCTGGCAGAGAGTTTGCTTTTGTTTCTACTTTGTTCTGCAGCCAGGGATTCATTCATTAAGGTCACCTGTTCTCCATTACCATCTCTATCCTGTGGTGGAGCTGCCAATTATACAGACTTCCTGCAGACGTGCAAGTTCTTTTCGAAGTATTATGTGAGATGCATCAGAATCACTGGTTTTGGAGTTGCCAGAGGAGGCAGGTCTGTCACTGTACTTTAGATTTCTAATCCAGCATAAATGCAGAGAGAGAAAATATGACTGAGGCCACATCCAAGAACGATTTTGTAGTCTATCATCAAAAGTACATGGTACTTCAGCTTCACTCTTGGGTGAAATATAATGCTCTTGATAGAGCTCAAGATAGATCACCTGACTGTTCTTTCTATCCTTAAATCTTGGCTAAAAATTTAAGGCAGAAAAACTCTGTTCTTAGAGCTTCTAGAAACATTTTCTGGAACAGAATTTTGCTCATTCTGTAGCCTTTGCAGGTCTATTCAATGGGATTATGGAATGATAGATACAGAGATGTTAGGCTGCAATCCTTTAAAATTTTTAACCATTAGTCAAAAATTTTAAAGGGTAAACATATCAACAGGTTGGGCAGGGAATAAGCACTGTTGGGCTTGTCTCTTTGACACAGAAACACAGAATCACAGAATCACTAAAGTTGGAAAAGACCTGTAAGATCATCAAGTCCAACCATCAAACAGCAAACACCACGATGCCCATTAAACAATGTCCCACAATGCCTCGTCCCCACGTTCCTTGAACACCTTCAGGGATGGTGACTCCACCACTTCCCTGGGCAGCCTGTTCCAATGCTTCACCACTCTCAGTAAAGAAATTTTTCCTAATATCCAGCCTAAACCTCCCCTGGCGCAACTTGAGGCCATTTCCTCTCGTTCTGTTACTCGTCACTTGGGAGAAGAGACCAACACCCACCTCTCTGCAACCCCCTTTCAGGTAATTGTAGAGAGCGATAAGGTCTCCCCTCAGCCTCCTCTTCTCCAGACTGAACAACCCCAGCTCCCTCAGCCGCTCCTCATAAGACTTGTGCTCCAGACCCCTCACCAGCTTCATCGCCCTTCTCTGGACACGCTCCAGCACCTCAATGTCCTTCTTGTAGTGAGGGGCCCAAAACTGAACACAGGATTCGAGGTGTGGCCTCACCAGCGCCGAGTACAGGGGCACGATCACCTCCCTACTCCTGCTGGCCACACTGTTTCTGATACAGGCCAGGATGCCGTTGGCCTTCTTGGCCACCTGGGCACACTGCTGGCTCATATTCAGCCGGCTGTCAATCAACACCCCCAGGTCCTTTTCTGCGGGGCAGCTTTCCAGCCACTTGTCCCCAAGGCTGTAGCATTGCATGGGGTTGTTGTGACCCAAGTGCAGGACCCGGCACTTGGCCTTGTTGAACCTCATCCAATTGGCCTGGGCCCATCGATCCAGCCTGTCCAGATCCCTCTGCAGAGCCTTCCTACCCTCAAGCAGATCAACACTCCCTCCCAACTTGGTGTTGTCTGCAAACTTGCTGAGGGAGCACTCAATCCCCTCGTCCAGATCATCAATAAATAAACTAAACAAGACTGGCCCCAAAACTGATCCCTGGGGGACTCCGCTTGTGACCGGCTGCCAACTGGATTTCGCTCCATTCACCACAACTCTCTGGGCTCGGCCATCCAGCCAGTTTTTTACCCAGCGAACAGTGCACCTGTCTTAGCCACATTAGGGAATACAGAGCAAGAAGACCAAAATGAAAGCCAGAACATTTTAGAAAAAGACTCATTCTTTTTTCATCAATATGTAACTTCATTTTAAATGCCTTGCTCTCAATAGAATGCGTTTTGCCATGTATTAGCTCAATAAATACTGCTGGTGGTATGAGTTTGCAGCTTTTGGGGATTTGTTCTCTTATTTTTGATTCATGTATTGAATATTTTTATTGATTCCACTAGCTACATTGCACATTTAATATTAGAATAAGAGATTAAAATACTGCCTCCACTCTAGGCCATGGGAGAAATGACCAAGTATTTTCCCTTATTTGGTGAAAAAAACTCATAGAATGAATGAAAAAAGCAGTAAAGAAATATTTCAAAGGTGAAAGATGATTAATAAGGAGAGATATTAAATGCCATGTCAGAATGATGACATAATATCATTTACCACCATCACTCCAAATAGTGGTCTCAAACACTGCAAACCACTAATCATTTAAAAAAGAAATGCAGAAGAGACCAAACAACAAAAAGAAAAGGATCTGACTCAGTTTGCAGCTTAAACATTTATATTAAAAATATTTTAACTATTTTGTCTGAGGTTCCAGCAAATAAACTTGAACATAATTTTGCGAAGCAGCATCTTCCTTTGAGTTTGCTTTTATTCAGTCTCGCTGCAAAGTAGGTGGGAACATACAGAGCACTTCAATGAGACTGACTGCATTTACAGATGGAAGAAAAGGATGATAATTAGTGAGCTTGCTGCATTTCAAAACATGAGACAAATAAATTGAATTCTGCCTTTTGGCGGTGTTAGTAAAATGCTAATACCACAACTATTTCCATGATAACTAAACAAAGAAATAGTCAAAATATGAACAAAAGAGGGGATGTATATGATGTAATTAAAATGTGTTATGTGGGTGGTGTGCAGAAAGAACACTTACATGTCATAGGTTCATGAGTAATATGACATCTTAAAGCACTGAAAAAAAAATCAAGCCTACATGGTAAGCACAACTTTGCATAAACATTTACAGATTTGTGAGATGAGAATAGCCAGTAAACAACTTCAACTGTACAAGAAGAATATGAGCTTTTAATAGAAGTGCTCAGGCACAGATAATGTGAAAGTGTTTCATTCAGGAGAAACTGTGTATTATTATTGCTTTCCAAAAGTGACCAGAACAGGAGTCTGTAAGGCCATTCTGTACATCAAAACCCCACTTTGAAGCTCTCAAAGAGAATTCCTCACCCAGACTAGAATAATTCATTAGTGTCCCTGCTGGAATAAGTGACAAAGATATGCACAGTGATGGACTGTGTCAGGAGTGTCAGTACGGGTAGCCTATGGCAGTCAGGCTTTGTAGATCCCAGTTAAAAATTATTCTAGAGGAAATAGCCACACTGAAGGTACAAAAAATTGTTTCTTGTTTTATTACAATGGGAAGCCTGAGAAAGAATTAATGTACTCACCTTCTTGCCTTCTAACCTCACAAAATATAAAAAGTTAAATATTATATATTTCATATTCTAATAGGCTTGTCTCATTGTCTTTGGGCTGTCTCTTTCCCCACTGCTATTTTAACACTTTCTTTTATTCGGTTGGACATTTATTTACAATGGGAAATAAAATAAAATACAGTGGAGAAATAAAGACATGAACAAGCAATAAAGACCAGCTAGCTATTGTATGGAGCTATAGAACTAGCTTTTCATTGATTCTTCATCTCCTTTATTTCACCTCCAAAAGTGTAAAGAAGTGTTATATTCTCAGTAAATGGAAAGAAGAAATGTAAACTGAGGGCATGCTGGAGCAAGATGTGAGACGGAAGGGGCTACGCTTTGTATATCTTTGACTTAAAGCTTGGCAATCATAGAATTGCCAAGAACAAATAAGGCTGAGTGGCTGGAAGAGCAGTGAGAAGTCCAGGGGGAAAACTGTTAACGGGTTTCTTGTTGCTCTGATTATTTGCTAATTTGGTTAAATAGGACTATTTTTCAACAAGAGAAACCATATGTTAGGGAAGGTAGAATGGAGTTGTTTTATTTTCAAGCCAAAGGTTGGTATGTTAGCCATATTCCAGGTACTGGTTGAAAAACAGTTTTACAGAAAATGGCATACCCATAATAGGATAGATGCATTTTGCCCTAACCCCAGAATATTTTATTCTAAGGCTGATGAGAACTGGAAGTGCTTGATTTGGTAAATGGCATAGCATAACATTTTCAGAAAGGAATTTTGGATTTTAAATATCATCTTGTGCTCAAGTTGGCAATGATTTTAGAGAAAATAAAACCGCTTAAATAAAACATTTATTGTCTCTAATCATTGTACAAAACCATTCAAACAAATGAAGACATGAAAACCAATTTAAAAAAAAATTCAAATGCTATAATTCTTGTGACAAAAGGAAGCTAATGTGATTTTTGAGGTACCATTTTGCTTTGATCCAAACCATAGAAAAATTTGCACTACCAGAAGACCCTTAGTTTGTCCCAACAACAATGAATATCCAGATTTTATGAAATCTTTCAAGGATGCTGCAATTCCAACCGCAAAGGAAAGGTATGCATTCTGACCATATTTTCAGGCATTGTGGTGTTGCAGTTGCTGATCATAACAACTTTACTACCTGAAAATATAGAAAGCGGTGTCCTTGTGTCTTATAAATTATAAGTTTCATTCCTGTTCTGTACTGGATGTTGGCAGAAAGGTGACATTGTGCAACAAACATTTTCTGGTAGAAGTTTAGGGCTTCCGAAGTACCCAGAGGTCTCTGCTGAAGAATTTAAGGCATTATTTCAGGTTTGATTTTTTTACATTTATTTTTCTGTAAATACCTGCTTTCTTCAAAGCCAAATGGTCCCTTTTGTTCTGGTCAGCAATTCCTTAGAGATTCTAATTAAATCTAGTCCATTACAGCTCATTAGGCAGTGTTAAAAAGCAATTTCGTTTCCCTTCTCCAGTCCATGCCAACATGCTTACCCAATTACTTCCACAGTGCTTTAAAGACGAGTTTTTCAAAAGCATCAGCATTGGCAAAATGTTGTTTTCAGTAAGTCAGTGGTCATCCCATTGACTTCAAATCTACAAGAAACAAAATAGCAAATGTCCAAGTATCTTTTAAAGACTCAAAGCTGTCTAAATTATGGGAAAGCACTGTAATACATTACAGCAATACCACTAAGCTAATTAGTTGCTGCTTTCAGTGGTTTCTTATGTCAATATAATTCAATTGCTTAAGAGCCTCTTCCCCGTTCTGGTTTCAGGCAGTAATGGGGACATTTTTATTATAACTGATACTGGCAATTAGATTTCAGCGATTACTTTATGAACCCTATTTCTTTTTTTTCTCTAGAAATGCTACTTTTGAGTCACAGAAGAACAAATTTTGGAACTTGTAAGCCTATCTATCAGGGTGGAAAGGAAAGTAGAGGCAGTCAGAGAACACCTGAAATCATTCTATGTTTAATAATTCACTAAACGTCAGTTTGAAAGGAAAGCAAACAGCCAAGACCGGAGTGATTCAGCTGCAGAATATAGAGGTCTGGGTCCCAAACACTCATCTGAGTGCTAGGGGTACTGTCCTTCTGAAAGTCCTTTGTTGTTTTCTTCATTTTTGTTTTTGTTTTTAGCTTATATAGCATGGTGAAGTGTTTTTTCTCCCACAGTTTTAACTTCCAAAATGTGCAGCGTTCATTTAATGAGGGAATTAAAGGACTCTAGAGCTGGTTTTTGTATTATAAATACTATTATTGTTAGTATTTTGAAAGCAAAAGAGAAACATTTTTGACAACCAACGTTAGAGCCTAGAGGTAGGTCTCACGCAGGTAGGCTCCAATATTTAAGACAATCTGACTCTCATGGTTGTATAACATTTGTAAGAAAGGCTTCACAAGTGAGAGCAGATGATTGTTATTCTTTCTTCTGGGAAGAAACTCAGAGCCCTCAGTCAGCCCCTTCTTGCTATTAAGCTTTCTGGCCAGGTGCCTCCTAACGGATTTAATAAATACTGACAAATTAACCAATTTTTAGTCTGTGTCAGAGTGGCAAGGAACAAGCTCTCTAAAGGGCTGACAAGTATTAATCACATATATTTAAGTAAGAGAAGAAACACATGTCTCTTGGGTTTAGCTCCATGGGTGGTAATCTCTTTCACTACAACAGCTAATATCCAAGTCTTGGAGTCCTCAGTTACCACCCCTTGTAGGCTAGTGTATTAACGGAAGACTGAAAATTGTAGTACGTTATGCTGATATGCTAAGCAGTGAAATGCAGTGAGGAAAGAACCAACACAGCAGCTATGGCAGCGCCTTGGCTCTGGTAGGGCTGCAGGCAATGGCCGCACAGCCCCAGGCAGACACCAGCTCCCCACTCTGAGCCCCAGGGAAGCAGCTGAGCATTCACATGCGAGGGGCCTTGCTGCCCATTTGGTTATGCATGATTTACAAAGCTGGAAGAACAATCTTGTTAAGAGGAAAAGAAGGAAATAAAAACAAAATAGCTTCTCAATTGTAGGTACAAGGTGTTAGGCAGTGCGCCAATTGCTCTCCATCTGTATTCTGCATCTGTTGACTTTTGCACATTTTGTTGTGTGCTTTCAGCACTTTTCATTGATTACAGATTTAGATGTTGTAATTTCTACCAAGTATGATACCAGAAAATTGTCAAAATATTTGCAGCCAAATGCAAATCCACTCAAAATTCCACTGTCTTTAAACTCCAAAGCTTACAGGAAGAAAAAAAAAAAAATATTGCTTAGATTCATTATTTTCTTAAAAAAAAAAAAAAGGTGCATTTTGTAGTGCAAGATTATGACTTTTAGACCAAAACTTTTTGACTGGTCGATACTGGGATTAGAATTCCCCAAACCAAACATTTTTACCTTTATACATTTTAAAAAAGTATCTTTTCAGATTTTCCAAAGTTGATCAATGAAATTATTTCCTTTTTTTCCAGCTTGGAAGGGAGATAAATTGTTCTTTGGCAACAGGAAAACTAAAGAAGGGAAATGCTTCTTCACTGGTAAAGACCGACAGGACAAAAATAAAATGACATGGTGCCTGGATTGCAGTGACAAAACAAAGGAAAAGGAGGAGGGAAGATAGTACACACAGTTTCAACATTAACCAAAATTTCAGAGAGAAGTAAAAGATTTTAGATGAAAATCACACACACACAAAAAAGGATTTACATATTTTTCTTTCCTTTGAACTTTTCTTTCTCGTGAATATTCTGTCAGAGTAGATGAGCCCTCAGCTTTCATTTTCTTCAGTAATTATATATATACAGTAAAAGACAATGGAGGAGAAGCAGGCTGTTAGGTCATTTAAGTGTGGACACAGAAATGTAGGTTCTGGTCCACTTAATAAGTGAATTTGACAGGGAAAATCCAGCATGATTTTTTTCAGGTTTTATTTCTTCGTTCTTAAGCTTTTAATGTTTTGTTGCTATTGTTTCCTGTCTATAAGGCCAAGCAAGGGCCTTAGTGAGACTTGAAGTCCCTGTAGATTTTCCTGCTGGCTCCTAAACCAATAGTCCCAGGCTTATCCAGCTCTGCTTTAGAATCCATTTGTAATCCACACAAGAGCCGTAAAGAAGAAACATATAACGTATTATTACTGGGATAATTGCTGGCTCGCTAATCTCACGTTTCATTGCTGCTGGGCCTCTTTTCTTATTAACTGTGAATGTTTACAATTTCGAGTGATTGTCTAAGTCCTCCTTGCCTCATCTAGCCCCTCTGCAGAACCGACAGTTGTCCTTGACTTTAAAGCATGATATATTCTACTTCATTTACAATACATCCAAATCCACTCTAAACAGACTTCCCATTTCTTGGTGAGGTGCCAGTGATTCTGAACAGTCAGATCCTGCCAGCTATTACAATTATCAATAGCCGACTTTCAAGAGGAAAGACATGGTATGGGGCTTTGAAGTAGTTGATCAGCTATGCTCAAGTGGCCGCTGCTAGCTATATCACTGTAGCTTGGTTTCATTGTACCCACATACTCCTCATTTCAGTACAAAGTCAAAGAAAGACATCTGAGAAATGTCTCTGTTCATCTGCAAAATCTGAAAACAAGATCTGCCTTCTGTTGCTTAGTGTATGAGGCTAACATCATCTCACTTCCAAGACTGGGTAAAAGGGAGTTAAAGGAAAAATAGTAAGTTATATATTTATCCTTAAAAAAAAAGCTCTGGTAGGTTTCATATATTCCAGTAGTCTCTATTTTCCATAGCCACATGCCTTTAGTCTTTCCTTTGTTTACTTTCTCATTTTTAACACCTCAAGACAGAAATTTAAAAGGATTCATTAGTAGAGGTAGTGCTTTATTTTTGTGAAAAATAAGTTTGTCTCAGTTTGGCCAGGTCTTTAACCATCAGTAAATGCAAATTCAATTTGCTGGCTATTTCTGGTTTGGGAAGGGGACAACAGCTGTCACACCACATCTGTGACATCCTCCAGCATACCAGGAGCTCACATTTCCTCTTTCCCAAGGAGAGCAGTCACTGTGTTTCTTGTCTTCTCCCTCTTTTAATGCCGCCTTTGTGGTAAATCTGCATCCGGTAGTACCTGAAATCCAGGAATCCTGTCTCTCAGGTGAGTCCTCTAATCACTAGTCTGGAAGCTTCTCTGTTTCTTACTTTCTAGACCAATGAGTATTTAATTACTTTAAAACTGCAAAAGCTCCAGACAGAAAGGTGCCTATTGCAAACAACACTACAGCTGCCAGATGGTACATGCTCCCCAAAGACAGGACACCACAGGACATATTCCAGGACCAGCTTCCATGTTAGAATGTGGTGTGTCCCCCATATTCCTACCTTGTATTTGTCAGCCACCTGTACAGATATCAGAGGCTATCTCTAAGGCATCTGCAATGGCACAAGACACCGACATCTAGGCACCTGAAACAATTCCTTAATTATAAAAAGCAATTTTCTGTTGGATGTAACCACCAATCTTAAAATTTTCTCACAGGGACTATGGAGCCGAATACAGTGATTCAACATCCCATTCGATTGCTCTAACCTCTGTGCTATAAGAACAAACATACCCTTCCCTTCCCTTCCCTTCCCTTCCCTTCCCTTCCCTTCCCTTCCCTTCCCTTCCCTTCCCTTCCCTTCCCTTCCCTTCCCTTCCCTTCCCTTCCCTTCCCTTCCCTTCCCTTCCCTTCCCTTCCCTTCCCTTCCCTTCCCTTCCCTTCCCTTCCCTTCCCTTCCCTTCCCTTCCCTTCCCTTCCCTTCCCTTCCCTCTCCTGTCTCCCACTATGGCTCAAACATTAGTGTTCACCCAGAATTGTCACATTCTTTTTACAAGGAAAGAGTGAGAAAAGAGTGAAATCAAACTCATTTTCATTCAGACATCATTGGTATTTTTGGCTTGGCAGCCATCCTCACTAGCTGCAAGCATGCCTGTATTGCAAGATGCTGCACTAATAATCCTGACACATTTCCCATTTCCTTAATTGCATTTAAATGTTCACTACAGCACTAATAACTCAATAGTGGGGAGTTCAGATATAGTACAGGGAATGTGATAAACGTTCCCAAATTTTGGTATCCCAGACTGTCCTTCCATCTATATAGAGCAGAGCAGAAACCTGTCTTTTCTACTAAAACTCTTTGGAGAAGGATTGTCTTTAAACTCATGAATTTTGAGTGTTTAAATGCCTTGCTGGTTTGAAAACAAACAGTAATAAGCAAAGTAAATGCATACCTGAAAGGAGGTGTGTCTGCGAGTATTCTGACACTGAAAGTCCAAACTTTGCCTCTAATCTTTCTCCTTTCTACACATCTCTTGTACATATGAAATCCTAAATTGTGATGGCACTGAGCTGTTTCTCCACTTTCCTTTTACCTCCTTTGAGGAGCTAAAGCCTTGTCTATTTTTGTCTCTTTTACTCCCATCTTGTCAATGCTATCCTACCCTAGTGGCAGTATTAATTCAGAGTCCTTTGACAGGATGTTCTAAAGACAGGGATGTCAGGGAAAGCTGAAGCATCACCATAGCATTATGCAAAAATGTCTATTGTAATATAAATCGCTATGCCACAGCACTTTTAGCTTCTCATTTAGTCACTTATACAAGATGTACTATAATCATGGTGAAGGCATAACTTACTGTTGCACTGTTAGATTCTATACAATCAGTGCATTGTAAAATATGATGAAAATCAAGTTTTATTCTGGCAATTCAGCATTACATGACAATAGAGCCACTGCTCCCTTAAATCCTCCGCAGTTCTCAGTCCTTGCTTTTTCTGCTGGCTGAATCTGCTTTTCCCAGAGGTTTTGAGATGCAGCCAAGTGTCACCAACAATCCTCAGGAGCTATTCTCCATCTGACTAACAGAGCACCAGCTGGCTCCCTGACCCTTGCACAAGGAATTTTCTTGATGGATCTAAAAGAATGAGTCACACAGAAACTCCAGCCCATTTATAAATAGTATTCCTTTTTCCCTTCTGAACAGAGAGTACAGACCACAGATGCCAAGCTGGGGAAGGTCTTCTCTGAGAAGCTACATCTCCCTCTTTGGCAAGCTCCATACACACACTGCTGTCCTGGCACCACAGCAGCCACCGCTGGCTCTCACGCCTGGCTGCCGAGCCCTGCCTGCTGGCCTCACTCAGCCTTCCACCTGAGACTTCCCATCTATCTTCCCAAGGCTGAATCTTCAAGATACCAGATCAAGACATCTCCTGTAACCTCTGACCCTGAAGCAAGCTTTTTGCGCAAATCAAAAATGCATTTTCATAATATTCCTGCCCTCATTTCAGGGAAACAATTGGCTTTTGTAGGATATGTCCTCTGGCTTCAGAAAGACAGACAGCAGCCTCCTTACTGTCTTTCTGCACAATAACTCAGGATTTTTTGTGATGCTAAGTAACCCTTTTATACTGACAGGTGATAACATAAAAAAGTTTCAGAGCAATAGTACAAAGCACTTTCAGTGAACATGCAGATGTGATATGACAAATGGAATCTACTGAAGACACAGACACCTATTTGGAGATGCTATCTTTGTAAAACAAACCAGACCTTCCCATAACAATTTATGCTGTTAGGTGGTAGCACACTGCAAAGGCCATGTACATCTCTATCTTATCAGAAAAAGAATAAATTGCATGTTTGTTGGGGTTTTTTTAAATCCTATAATTCTTTTTTTTTCTCTCTTATAGATACCAAGCCTGAAACAGAGATGGTTCACAACAAGATGGAGGCAATCTGCTTTTAGAAGGAACTCTGTCTACATGAATACACATTTCTTATGAAACAACTTAACACCAGGAACAGATGCCAGGTAGAATGATTAAAGCAATGTGTGGATTCTCCAGGTCTCTTCCCTAACTCCCCCGAAGAACTGAGGGACAATACAGCATTTCTTCACAGACTCTCCCCCGCTTTTCCATCAAAACATTCACTGCATTCGGTTTAATTACATAATCCATTGTCTGCTGTTCAAAATCCAAATTTCTTGAGCCAAAATTCATATCATGTCATGTCATATCATATCATATATCATATATCATATAATATCATATCACACTTTGCATATTAAACACATGCAGGAAAATCTCTGCAGCTTTTCCTATATCCTTTATTCTCAGAAAAGTGATTTATAGAATGTTCTTTTATGATATTATTACTATAAAGTTAGGATAAAAAATGGTTTGAACATTTAACAGCGATGGTGAAGTTTGAGGTCATTCTGATTTATCATGGAAGCAAGTTCTAAAATCATGGCCCAGTTGCTGGTTTTCTGTACATAAACTTCACTTTTGAGATTAACAATTGCATTGTTATAGCCATGGGATATCACAATCACATAGCAAGCAAGTGACTTTGTAATTTAGGTCAACCCCATTGAAGGATTTGAAGATTAATTGAGGACAGTCAGAACATTGTCTTTAGGTGTTGGTTTTTTTATACTGCAAGTCAAAATGTTGTGAAATCGATGATCCAGAAGAATCCCACATTGGGGTGTAATTTAAACTAACAAATCCTTCAAAAGCCATGAATTCTTCCGTCACACTAGTGCTACCTAATGGTTAAAATGGGTGCTGCACCAAGAAAATTAAGGGCATAAATGAGAACTAGTATGCTAAGTCACAACAAGTGAACCCACAGTATTTTTGTTTATAGTATCACCAAGACATGTCAGCAATATGTTTTGCTTTTGCTAAAAGACTAATTCCTTAATGAGATAGTGCCTCATACATGCTCATCAGTGAAACAAAAGAAGAGGTTTTTGCTGTTATCTTCCCCTTCCTTGTAAAAGACAGAAAGAGTGGAATTCATCAAATCAAATGCATATGTCTACAATGTAGATGTCTACATCAGAGTTCTTTCCCTTTTGTAATTGCCAGAGAAAAATAAGCACTTTCTGCATATCATTCTTCTCATCCTAAAGTCTAAAACAGATGAGGTGCCCCCTAAATGTGTTTTTTTTCTCTCCACTGATCCTAGCCTGGTTAGATGTCTATGTTGTAGAAATCTAAAGTTAGACAAATTGATTCCCACCTAAGATGCCTAAAAGAAGTGAATAATAGTGGAAAGTTCACCCAGACTATTTGTTTTCAGTCTCATTTCAATGTATAAAGTTTCGATGTATAGAAGAAGCCAGACAAAAGCATGAGTTTAACGTCTACCCACAGGATATCTTCCTTTCACCACTCAGGTTCAGACTTCTGCACTGGGTTTTGCAGAGTAACTGGCAATATCCCGGTACCCTACTTCTTCTTTAATGTTGGTCACTTTGAACGCCTGACAGCTAAATCACACTGAGATACCAGTTGTCGCATCCCTGTGTTACATTATTGACCAGACCAGGTAGTGAACATTTTTCTCTCACTCTGCCAATATTACAGCAATTCTACTGTTCTACACCATACAAACCCAAACAAGTATCAGTCTCTTTGTATTGGACAATGTTAGGATAGTTTCCTCTCTGGGATTCTACATTATATTGTAATCTGTGGTAATGCTGGGCACATTCACAAGCCTCAATAAAGCAAGTGGTGCTCCATGAACAAACCAGATCTCTGTTATAAGATGCCTTAATTCAGTTAAATGAAGATTATTGTGTAGAAGGATACGCAATAATTTTCTTAGTGTTTTGGAAGAGTCTTCATCACTGTGTTAACTACTAGTATACAGCTTATTTTAATCAATAATTCCAACAGATTTCCTGGGCTAACTCAGCCAATATTGATTTGTTTCTTGACCACAAACTACTATTTCTCCACAAATAAAATTTTAAGCCAAATAATATTCTAAAATGTCTTACGTTTGCATCTATGAAGGAGCAATGCTTAGCCTGGTTAATCTTTTCTTTGTAAATCTGTCTTGGATCAAGGACTTGACTGGAATAGGCAGATTGAAATTTAAAAACAATGACTAATATTTTATAAACAAGACTGAAGTAATTTATGCTAATAATATTTGTTTAGTAAGAAAGCATATAGCAAATTCCAATGTAGTAGGCAAATCTATAAGGACTAGTCTAATGTTTTGTTTCAGCTGCTAAATCCTACAGTTATTCACTAAACAGTATATCAATGCAAAGATTATGTTCTAATGTTCTTTAAAAATCTTCTTTAAAAATAGATTCTAATTTTAACTTAAAGCCTGATATGTGGAGTTAGTAATAATTAAATTTAATGTTTGTTTTTCCATTTTACTAGTATATTCTTTAAATAAATACTTTTTCTTTCAGTTGATCTTTCAAACTGAGACAAAGAGTACTTTAGGAACTTAAAAATTGTTCCCAAATGTTTTCAGGCACCATATGGAAGATTCTTTATACATGTTTTCTAACATTTTTTAAACTTCCTCTACTAAGAACTTAATTCACTTTCTCCATATTCAGTGTGATGATTTCAAGGATTCCAAATCTAGTTACGAGATTCAGTCATAAAAATACAGTGCTCTCTCTTCATATACAATTTTTCTCCTAATAAATAAACTGAGTTTGTGAGCATGGTTTGTGGGCACACATTAAAGCTGAGACCTAGGATGGATAAGATTCAGTGCTAAATATGCACATTAGAAGTCTTGTCCATCTCTGCATATATATATATATTTACTTATATTTACATATATGTTTCAGTGGTCTTTGCTAATTTTAAAATGTTTGATATCTGATATTTTATATCCATATGTTGGGAAGAGAGAAAAGAAGAAAGTTCGTTCAACTTCCCATACTGTAATTAAATTTGTGTTTTAAACAAAGATTTTCAACTATATTGATGTAAAATATATATTTTTAGAGTGCTTTCATTAAAATATTATGCTGATTATTTTGTAAAATCTTCTGTGTGAATCTGATTTGCTTTATTACTCTTTTTCCTCATCCCTTGTTGCCTTCTGATGTCCATTGCTCTCCTTTTGCTGTTGTTTTTTGCCACAGTTTATCTACATCTACGTTAGAACACAGCTCTTTTGAAAATTTGGTCCCAGTTATGGGTACTGGTGTCTTTTGAAAGTACGTCTTAAGGCACAACTGGGCCATTGCTAATTAGTCCCGCATATAATTGCACATTATTAAATACGCTAGAGGATTTTAAGTAATGCCAAAAAAATGACAAAAAAGATTCTATTTATGAAACATATTAGCTATGTAATTTGTAGTCAAAACAAAGCTTGACTTAACAGAATTAACTACAAATATCTAAATAATTGGCATTTAACTTTTCTACCACAGCGTCAGGGAACTTGATTTTGGTCAAAGCTTTAATTTGCTGGTTGTCTCGTGTACATGAAGGTTTAGTAACTTCTTTAAGCCTGGGACATGAAGCAGCAGGAGCCTACCTTGTAGAATGCATCAGTTGTTCAGGTAATACCAGTAACTCATGAAATCTAATATATCTCACATGGAACAGGTGAAGGAGAAAAAGGGAGATTATATTTAAATAACGAAAGCCCGACTAAATCAGTATCTTCACTTAGCAGGAAGCAAGGGGACATTTTAATTCCCTGGAAAGTTTCCTTTAAAAAATAACACGCTATCAAAAACAGATTTAATGTTAAATATTGTGAGACTGTCTGATATCCCTGGAATAATAAATTAGTTTCATATTCTGTGTCCTGCCCTCACTTCCCCTCTGCCCCATGGATACTCCCCTTTGACTGACTGTCATTTGGGATGCTGATAAGAGGTATTAACCGAGGACTCTCCTGATCACAGATTGTTTGCAAAGTAAAATATATCCTTATTTTCTGCAGAGCTGAATAGTGAAACGGGTGTGCATAGCAGGTCTTTGGGGTCTAAAGAAGATTCTGCTCCACATTCTCAATTCTAAGGAAAAAAATACCACCATAGGTATCACAGTGTTTGCACCTTTTTCTGTAACTTTTAGCCATTCTGCTTTTTAGCACCTTTATCAGCTATGGCTCTCAGACACTTTTTTATTTCACTAGAGTCCTTACAGCTGAATGCACCAATAGAGCTTCTATCTCCCATGAATGTACTATTTCTATAATACACATGAAATTCCAAGCAGAAATCTAAAACACCTATTGGCAATTTAACAATACTGAAGGTGTGCATTTATGAATAGACATTTTTACTAGCAATCTAGGATTCAATTGTAGCTTGATCACAAACCCTCAAGATGAAAAAACACAGAATTGCAGCTGCTGCCAGAGCAGAATAGAAACCAAATCACTGCTAATTTGGAGTCCTGATCCTGCTGTTAGCTTCCCTTTTGCCTTAGAAAAGACAAAGCATGGAACTAAACACTGTTCTAGTTCACGTTCTTGGATCAGTCTTGCTTGTTGACACACTGAAAGCCCAGATTTGACTCACAAAATTTAAACCAGAGCTATGGGTCAGGATGAATCCTTACAAAAAGAGATTCATGGGAAGCAGGAGAGTGATTTCCCAGGACGGTTTCTTCTATCTTGTGACCCACCAGGAGAATATGACTTGATACAGAGAAGTTCACAGAATCACAGAATCTCTACGGTTGGAAAAGACCTGTAAGATCATCAAGTCCAACCATCAACTAACACCATCATGCCCACTAAACCATGTCCCACAATGCCTCGTCCACATGTTCCTTGAACACCTCCAGGGATGGTGACTCCACCACTTCCCTGGGCAGATTATTCCAGTGTCTCACCACTCTTTCAGCAAAGAAGTTTTTTCTAATATCCAGGCTAAATCTCCCCTGGTGCAACTTGAGGCCATTTCCTCTCGTTCTGTCACTAGTCACTTGGGAGAAGAGACCAACACCCACCTCTCTGCAACCCCCTTTCAGGTAGTTGTAGAGAGCGATGAGGTCTCCCCTCAGCCTCCTCTTCTCCAGACTGAACATCCCCAGTTCCCTCAGCCGCTCCTCATAAAACTTGTGCTCCAGACCCCTCACCAGCTTCATCGCCCTTCTCTGGACACGCTCCAGCACCTCAATGTCCTTCCTGTAGTGAGGGGCCCAAAACTGAACGCAGGATTCGAGGTGCGGCCTCACCAGCACCGAGTACAGGGGCACGATCACCTCCCTGCTCCTGCTGGCCACACCATTTCTGATACAGGCCAGGATGCCGTTGGCCTCCTTGGCCACCTGGGCACACTGCTGGCTCATATTCAGCTGGCTGTCAATCAACACCCCCAGGTCCTTTTCTGCAGGGCAGCTTTCCAGCCACTTGTCCCCAAGGCTGTAGCATTGCATGGGGTTGTTGTGACCAAAGTGCAGGACCCGGCACTTGGCCTTGTTGAACCTCATACAATTGGCCTTGGCCCATTGATCCAGCCTGTCCAGATCCCTCTGCAGAGCCTTCCGACCCTCAAGCAGATCAACACTCCCACCCAACTTGGTGTCATCTGCAAACTTGCTGAGGGTGCACTCAATCCCCTCATCCAGATCATTGATGAATATATTAAACAAGACCGTCCCTGAGGGACTCTGCTTGTGACCGGCCACCAACTGGATTTCGCTCCATTCACCACGAATGTTCTCCCTTTCCATTGATACCAAGGTGGCAGTTCCTCCTCCTCCTTCACTTTGTAATTTGGGACCTATCAGAAAGAAAAAGAAATTGTTAATACAGCCAAATGCCGATGCAGCCCATGCACAGAAAAAAAAATGTATTCTGCACCAATGAGTCTGTACAGATTTTAAATGTCTTCATGGACAAATAATTCAACACAACTGCCCAGTGTACTCTGGTGACAAAAACACGTTAATGCAATCTTTGGATACTTAAAAAATAAGTAATTGCAAGGAGGTGACTTGACTTGCATACAAATTTGATGGAGTTCTGTGTACAGTTCTGGTATGCTTGATTTATAGGGGATTTTGCACAAGCTGCAGCACGACAGATTTTGGACCGTTCAGAATTGAGCTGTTCAGAAATGCATGGTAGGAAGTTATACTATTTGCTTGTCCTCAAAGTTCAAAATGGACAGAAAACAATTGTTTTATATAACCAAACCTTCTGTTGTTAGGGCTCTTGTCCAGAAATCTGGGTAGTAAATGCTGTTCATCATTATTCTGAAAGCCTGAGACAAGCTAGGAAATAGCTGACATACATGTGAATGACAAGAGCTCTAGATCTCAACTGCTTTCAGCCTTGTAGTGATACAAAGATGACCAAAGTGTGTGGAAAAGGATGCTTATAACTATAACATTACACAGTTCTAATACATAGAATACTTTTAATACACTACAAAGCTTCAGACACAGCTCAGCAACACAGGCCAGGAGAACATGAGTGACTCTCTCAAATTTTTAGTATCTTAGGAGCAGCATGGTTTGAGGACTAGACAAAAATTCCTACAGTGGCCATCTAAAAGAACTGAATCTACTTTAGTTCATCATAAAGTTACAGTGATATGTTTAAGTGCCTAAATATTCTTATGGACTGAAAAGACTACAGTGGACAACAATATAATATGAATGGCTAGAAACCAAAGCCAGACAAGTTCAAATTCAAAATTAAGCATAAATTTTCCCCCGTAGTAATCAATCACTGGAACGGACAATCAAAAGAGAGTAATAGATACTTTGCTCCTTCTTGTAGTCAAATCAAATCACCATGCCATTCAGGAAGTCAAATTTTGACTAAGATATAGCGTTAGCTTAAAAGTAGCTTATTATGGCAATAGAGGAATGAAAGAGAAATAGGAGGGAATATAGCTGAGAAGACTGAATTATTCAATCTGGGCTTAACCTATGTGAATTGTAATTAAAATAGGATGAAAAAGGAAAATCCTCTGTCAAAGAAGGAACGAAAAGAAAAAGCAGTTTTTAAGGGCAAAAATTACAATACCTGCATAAGGGGATCTTTCTAATTTTTTTCCCAAGTAAATATTATTTTACAGAAGAGCATAAGAGGAAGTGTTTCCCTTCCTGCTATTTCCCTCAGTTCTGGTTTACCTTGTTTCCTTAAAAAAAAAAAAAAAAAAATTACATATGTCCTCAAAACCTCAGTTTGGTCAAGTCAGCATTTTTTGACAGAATATGCTTTGCCCAACTTCTTCCAATGATAATCTTAATATTGCACCGAGTACAGTGCTGACTGCACCATCAGAACCTGATTAAAGGGGGAAAAAAAGGAGAAATTATTGCTAGTAGCACAAGTCAAAAAGGATAGACTATATCATGGTTTGTATTTAGGTGATTTGACATGATTTGGAGCGACTGGATTTTGCTTCCGTTTGCTGAAGTAGATTGATATATAAAGTGTCTGACTTTTGCATAAAATCAGAGTTTTAGAATCATTTAGTATTTTAAGGATTTGTGACTTCTGGTCAGTCTTTTCCTGCAAATACATTAATGCCTCTGACCTTCTGCTTCTGCACATTAATGCGCTGTTAATTAAGACAGCATTGCTCTTTATGCAGAGATTCTTTTCAATTCCATTCATTTGAATCAAATTACATTTTTAATAGCATTAACTTGAAGGTCAATACTTTTTCTTTGGCATAAACTTTTAAATCCTTGATAATGGGATGTCAGTTTGCAGAGCAGGGAGGGGCAGCAAAAAAAGCTATTTGCAAATAACGCCATTTCCATTCCAAAATGTGTCGGCTTTATCAGCGGCATAATTTAGCTCCTTTTTTTCCCTTTATAATGCTGTTCTGTAGAACCTGCTGAAATCTATTAGTACCATGTGCCTGTGGGTGACCCAGGGCCAGGCTTTGCCTGAAAAGAGGTGTCAAACATCACATCTGCTTGTGAGAAGTTAAACATTATCACAGTTTAAAGAGCACATCCCAGAAGATAATCCTGCTTGCTCTCATGACCTGTTGGCATTCCTTTCTGTGATCTTCCTTTATCACCTCATAAACGCTCTGAGCTTTCCACAGAGGTGGAGGGTTTATTTTTCTTTAAGATGTCTCATGAACAACTAGCCTTCTAATTGTGAATCTATAGTCACAGTAATTTAGCATTATTTATTCAGATGAAAAGGCCAGCCAGGGTCATTTGAAAGGTAGTGCGTTTGGGCAGCTCTTTTACTTTTATATTATTATTCCAAGGAGGGTGTACCGTCATTCCTGTTCAAAGATGCTCTTTTCAGTTTGAGCCACGCAAGCCATTACCACAGCATCTTAAAGGTTCGCTTTTCCAAAACAGAAAAATACAGTGGTCGCTCCACAAATAATGCCTCTTTTGATTATTGCTATAGAAACAAAACTATGAAAACCTCTATGTGTGCATATTTGTAGATGCAAGCATGTGTGTATACTTTTAAAGGGAAAGGACTCCCTGTCATCTCATATGTAGAACTGACAATTCTGAGCTTTCTGTGAAGAATCCCCCAGGAAAGGGTGAAAAAGACCCTGCTGAGGAGAGAAAGGATGAAGAAAGCATGTGCATATTTCAGAAGGAAAGTAGAATTTCATAGAGTTGTGTAAAGCTTTAATGGTGAACGATATTTTTGATAGCAAAAGTAATACCCAGGCCGGTAAACAACATGGGTCTGACTGGAGCAATTGCTATTTGGTGTTGGGCTGGGGAAAGGAAGGACAGTGTCACTGGAAAGGAACGGAAATGTCAGTGTAACAAAAACATTAATGCTAATCCCCCCCCAAGCACCAGCGGTCAGTCTTTAGAAAGGGAGCTCACTGTTTTGCCTGGAAATAGCTCTGCCCCTGTTCTTACCAGCTTGAGGGAAAAACAGACAGCATCTGCAGAGTAAAATGTGTGAACTAATATCTTCCCAACACACATTTTTATATCTAGACAGCTTTTCTATATTGCCATGGCAAGACAGGGCTTGTTTACAGGGGGAGTTTGGCTAAGCATAGGACAAGATGTCAGAGTAAAAAAGTGTCTGTGAAATGAGGCCTGACAAAAGGTTTTATGATCACCTGGAGAGCATCAGCAATTCTAAAGATGTTATCTGAAGAATGGAGAGAAAGCAACTGAAGAGGAAGCAGCTAGGATAATCCAAGGGGCAGTCCTGACTCTTTCTGCAAAGGCTACACCCAGGTGCAGAAATGAATGATGTAGGATCATAGAGAAGGCAAAAGAAAAGCCAAAAAACCTACAAATTTGAGAAAAAGGAGATGACTGAGTGGTAAGAACAAAGATTCTGCTCTGCAGTCAGACCCTAGAGGTGAGGCAGGACTCAGGGATAATCCTGTAGGTCAGGGTCCTGCCAGTAGGATAAAACATGAAAAGGAAATGCAGTGGCAGCTTTCAAAACCAACAGAAATAGAGAGTGAACTTTTCATTGACTTTGTGTTTAGAAATGTTTGAAATGGTACAGGGTTGGTAGATGACAGCTGGTGGACAGAAACGTTTCAGGGGTATATATGCATGGCAAACAGGAGGGACTATACAGAACAGGAAAATTTGGGGGGGGGGAGTGGAAACAAAGGGATGAATTCAGAAAAGAAGTGCATGAGAGAGTTATTACATGTGCCTGAAGAAAATGCCAAGAGATGGGTTGCTTTGTCTTAGGGATATTGACTACAGTGCCTCATTATTGCTGTTATTACCTAACTTCAGGCAGACAAGTTTGAGAGTTTTGGTCTCCGCATTTACATTCATAGGTCAGGAGTAAAATCCAGAAAGCTTTGACAGTGATTCCAGTAAGGTCAGGATCCTCCCCAATAGGCAAATCTTGTAATTACTTCTAACACTGAGCATAGCATTCTTAAGAGCACCCATCACCTCACATGTATGGCTGAAGTTAGAGAAAGGGAGCTGGGCTAGGTGGACTTATGGATCAGAGGTAATATAGCTCCTCAGAGTCTCTTATTTTCAAGGCATTAGGCAGAAGGAAAACCATTGCATATAAAGCCAAGACTGTTGTTAGTATAATTGAAAGCTAATTCAATAATCATTATTAATCTAGATCTAGTTGTTACAGAAATAAGACTACTTCTATACAGAAAAAATCTCAATAATAGTAATAATGCAGTTAAAATTGAAATATACACATTTAGGTTTTATCCCTTTCCTGATGTTGTGCTCATCCTTCCGCTGTTCCACTGGGCTGCAAAGTTGGTAGCTCCATAGTGCTGGAGAGGGCGCTATGATGAGACGTCAACCTCTGGTGTCTTTCATCAGAAGGTGTATTGTGTTGATAGTTTCTTCTTTACCCTCACTCTAGGCTTCACTTAGGGTAATTTTTACACATTTGGCACATGCTGTTACACCCTTATGCTTCATCAATCTGCAGTTCATGTTGCATCCAAACTTACTGTATGTGGTAACTTTTATGTTTTGGATACTGTTTCTTTGTTTTCTTTGTTACCTGTGAAACCATTTTTGTCCAGTTGGAGTTATGCGTTTCTTCAATGGACTGTTGGTGAGTTTTTTATAAGTGTGGGGTCTCCTGTGTCAAATCTGTTTCCCATCTTTTACCATCCCATGCCTGCACTCCTCTGTGCCACATCCTGTGGCCTCACTTCTCAAAGCTTCTGCTACTGTACAAAAGCTTCTGCTGTCTCCACACTATTTCATTATGTTAGCGGTGATACCATACAGAGATAAACATAACTAAAACAAATTCATCTTAGACAACTGGTCAATTAGGAAAAATGCTGTTAGAGCTCAACCAAGTAAAACAAAGCTGGAGGAAGGTCAAGAAAAGCTCAGGCAGAGTGGACCTGACAGCCTTTCTCCCAAGGCCTTGCAAACTCAGTACAGAGCTTATTGCCTGTTACAAGCAATGGCAAGGCCATATTACAAGTCGACATGGCTACAAAGGGAGTTAAAAGGAAAGAAAGCTGAATTTGTTCCTGTTAGAATTTCTTCAAGTTTTTTACTTCTGGAATCTAGAGCTTTCCCAGCTGCAACACTGAGAAAGTAGAAATATTCACTAACTGAAACTTATTTCTGTACTTGATCCAGTTTATAGTGTTATATTGGAATATAAACTCTGGGATTTTTTATCCAAAATCGATAAAGGGCACAAACTCTTCTCATCACCCTTACCTATGGCTCTCCTTATCAGAAATACTTTGTTCCCTCTTTGATATCTCTTTTACATTTCCATGAAATCCCCCAGGTAACATAGCAATGGAACATTTCCTCTTAATTGGATATCAACATCTTTTATTGTGAGATTGCTTCTTTCTGCTGTGTTAGGAGCCAGCAAAATCTATGTCTTTCTTTGCTTCTCTTACCAAAGATCAAGTATTTTACAGCTCTGATTTATTTCAGTTTGAACTGCCACCATCAGAGGAGGGCACCAAACACTCCTGTATTTGATGTCTGCATATTCTTTAGACTATATGCTGAAATAAAGATTTCAGCATATGGATTAGAAAATGTAAAGTAACAATCTATTCTCTGTTTTATCCTAATGCACAATGCTCCTGAAAATAGATGTTGGTCTCTATTTTCTCTCTGGAGTCAATGACCTTTCTTCTAATCCTTTCCTGCAACTCTTTCTGGATTTTAAAAGCTTTGAAGCTGCTGCCTCACCAACTCAGAGCTTCAAGCAATACAAAATGCTACTGCTGTAACACAGCATTAATGTTCATAGTGGAACTGATGATGAAATAGGTTATTTTTCTACTGACAAGAAGCTTCCAACAGAAAATCTGATCACCTCCTCTCTACCCCAACCTCTCCAAACTGACACGGAAATACACTGTGGGTTTTTTTGTTTCTTTGTTTGGGGTTTTTTAGATAAGGATTCTTTACATAAATATTTCCCCTGATTTTAATTATATTTTAATAATATTTTCCCAAGGTGAATGCTGATTTGAATGAGACTCTCTTCTTCACTGGAATCTTCACAGTAAAATTGCTACCATGTCCAGTTTATATACATTTTTGCTGCTCTTATTTATGCCAGAGTATCTTTGACACATTATGCCAAATTTGTGAGAATCTGAACCATCATGCACAAGATTGCTTCTGAGGGAATTTGTATCTTAAATTCTTCTCTGAGTCTACTCCCACTTGCAGACTCTCTCAGTAAGCAACAAAAGCCATCTCATTTCTACTGTCAGCAAGAATAAAACTTTTTTTGTTTCTGGGTATATTATCAGAAGTTCAAGAATACTTTCATTTTCCTGGGTAAAATGTATAATAATAAAACTGAATCATTACTGACAAAGTTATGTTCCTCCTCTACTTAAATGAGTTGAATCACAGAAAACAAACTAAAACCACAAGCAATCAAAAAGCCAGCAGTTTCATTCAGATACCAAAAGAAGAGTAACTCCAAACTTCCTTGAATTTGAAGACTCATAACTAAATAACCTTTAGGTGACTCCAGATATGTACTCTAAGTTTTTTGAATTTGTATTGGCTACGTTTAAACTTACCAAAACCATAGCTGAGCGCACTTCAGAAGCAGGTACCATTTAATAGCCTTTAACACAAAGCTTCAAAATTCATCATAGAAAGATACAACTTTAAAGCCCTCTCCTACTTGACATGTCTACAGCTAGTGTAAATGCAAGTGGTATATTATGTGCAGTTTTGGTGAGACAGAAAAATTAGAGCAAGTCCGGGAATTCTGAATCTTCTGTGCTTAGTGGCCAGGAACCCAAAGCACTTGTTTATAATTCAGGGGAGATGTTGCCATATATTTTTCAACACTAAAAAACCATTTTGTCTGAGGAAAAAAAATGTGTCCTTTCTTGCATCCTTTCTGAAACCTGATATTTGGTGTATTCTTGTCACAATAATAATGGAAATAAGTATTTTGATATGCAAAATATATTAGCAGAGTACATTTCTGTTTATAGTTTAAAATAACTTACTACTTAGCAAATACTGTATAGTAAGATCTTCAGCCTACAAACATGTAAGTGTAAAGAATAAAATTTTAGGCCTTAATTTGTTTGTTCTTTGTAAATAAATTCTTGTTTGGGACTTATGCTTTTTGTCTGAGTTTTGTTTTGGAATAAAAAAGTAGTGTAGACCACTTTAGCAAGTAGATTTCTTAATGCATAGGCTAGCCAAAAGGTTTCAAAATCCCTAAATAATTAACAGGTGTTTACAAGAAGTAGCTCTACAAGGAGTAGATTCACTAAAGGAGGCTTAGTCAGCCTTAATAATGGCAGGGACCTTTGAGGGTGATTGCAAGTCAAGTAGAACATTGAAACAAGGATGGAAAGGGAAACCGCAGACCAAAGGTGATTGCCAGCCCCTACTGAACTCTGCAGGAGAGAGCACACATGGTTCTGCCCATCCCAGCATAATTTCTGTTTTAAGTACCTAGTCAAAATATTATAACTGTACTCCTCTGTGGAAAGAAACCGCTTCATTGTAACTAGTGGTAAAGCCCAAAATGCTATATGAATGTTAATTGGTCTTAGGTTTCAACAACATTCCTTCCCAGCTAAATTACGTCAGTAGTGTATGAGTCTATTCAATTTCCAAGCTCAGGTACTCCAGTGCTCAGGCTGTGTTGATTCGGTTGTTCAGTATGATGCTGCTCAAAATTATACTTAGCAATAACTACATGCATTGTAAGCAAATCTGTAACGTATATCAGTGTCTACTCATTTCCCTCATATGAAGGAAATAACCTGTTCTTTGTGCTCAAGGCATCCTGACTGTTTCAAATTCCTGACAGTGTAATTTACTTTGGCTGATCTTTGTAATGCTTGTTTGGTTCACACCACTTGGTAAAATGTCTATGCAAGGCACTGTGGAGAATTGCACCCTCATCAGCAACTTGTGGCTGACCAATTTATGAGAAATATGATAGCCCTGAGATTGGCTTCTTATTTACAATCTCTTATGAAGTAGGCAATAAACTAGAAGCTAAATGAAATCGAACATCTTGTCCATTTTTCTGTCCATTATCTTTTATGAGTTTCAGAAAAACACAGCGATGAGTGATTTACTTGATTAATTTGTCAGACAACTAGAAGCAATGGCTAGTTAGCTATATATAATGTGTTGGTAAAGGTAGTGTTCCAGGGCATCTCTTCTGTGAAAGAACTACGGTTATTTCAGAAATGATAAATTTTGAGTTATTTCTAATATCATGCATACACAGAAGTAATAGAGCTATTAAAGAAAATTATGTGAAGAAAAGACCTTGACCCAAATTCATCCCTGGGGTCATTTCAATGATTAGAGAGGAGTCATAGTAGGAATAGAGCTGACCCCCAAGTCAGTATTTTAAATCTCAGTAATTTTTAAAGGTAGTAGAAAAGACTTAGTGAAATTACAGATGTTATTTAAATAACAGTGTGATTCAAGAGGACGTGAACATATGCTCAAGTATTCAGCTAATGTGATGGAGTTCAAGACCCTGAACAGAATGAGCATTTCAACCACTGCGAGTATTTTGGCATTTTATTGAGGTGGTACCCAGCAGACTGTGGTTTATAACAGACAAAGAAATGGTCATCTGGGCTTGTTTGAGAGCAAATTAAAAATAACATAATTCTGAAATAAATTGCAACAGGGAGGGTTATATATTACAGATGCAATCCCAAAAAAGATATCATTCAAAGCGCTTCACAAATATTTAGTATGTTTTCCAATCAGCTGATCTTGCTTGTAGTCAGGGTAAGAGGTCTTCAGGAGGCATCAGACGTGGAATGATTCTGGTAGGGACTGACAAAGTGTAAACTGAAAAACAGCAAGAGACTGTCATGAGGAACAGAAAGGAGGCTGCAAGGCACAGCAATTCACAGGCATCTTTTCTTTCATTGTTTGCATGGGGAAAAGCTTCAGTCAAGGAAGAGGATGGTTCCTAACCACATTTGTATATCACAACTATATAATGCAGACTACTCTCAAGATCCCTGCCCAAGCGCAGATCCCTTGCAGATCCTCTAACTGGACATACCCTTCTTCTAAATATTTGCCTAGTCCTGAAGAGCGTGTCTGAATTTAATAGTTGTGGTTTTCATCGTGTCTTCCCTGCAGTGTGGCAGCAGCAATCATCCAGCAGTGGAGGCTGGTGCTCTCAGGAACAGCAGGCTGCAGTGCCATTGCTTCCCAGGGCTGGCCACTCTGACATTGGGTCCCTCACAGGGACCTGGTTGCTCTACCCTTTATATGGGAATATAGGGGTTGGCAAACACGACTGCTGCCCTCTGATTAGTGCAGAAGGTGGGTCCCATGCAAGAAGCACAGCAGTCAGCACATTGTTCACTCATCATCCTGTTGCTGGAAAATTATTGTACTTTGCTGCTGTGGCTTTTTTTTTTCTCTTTTTAAAAACAGTTTCATTTTCCTCTGTATCTGCACCTTGTTAATCGGAAAGTCCCAGACCGTAAGCTTCATAATTGACATCTCACACACCCTATTTCTGCTCTTAGGCTGGAGAAATGCCCTCAGGACAGGGGCAATTCCCCAGTGCCCTGGTTTCAATTGGGAGAGAGCCAATTTTCTTCAGAGTAGCTGGTATAGTACTGTGTTTTGGATTTAGGATGAGAATAATGTTGATAACACACTGATGTTTTTAGCTGTTGCTGCGCAGTGCTTACACTAAGTCAAGGACTTTCCAGCTTCTCATACTGCCCTGCCAGGGAGGAGGCTGGAGGCACACAGGAAGCTGGGAGGGGAGGCAGCCAGGACAGCTGACCCAAACTGGCCAAAGGAATATACCATATCATATTATGTCATGCTGAACAAAAAAAACCTAGGGGGAGTTGGCTGGGGAGGGGGGCGCTGCTGCTGCTCAGGAACTGGCTGGGCATTGGTCAGCTGGTGGTAAGCAATTGCATTGTGCATCACTTGTTTTGTATATTCTTTTATCATTATTATTATTATTATTTTCTTCCTTTTCTATTAAATTGTCTTTATCTCAACCCATGAGTTTTACCTTTTTTCAGCTTCTCTCCCCCATCCCACTGTGGGGGGGTTAGTGAGTGGCTGTGTGGTACTTAGTTGCTGGCTAGGGTTAAACCACAGCACCCAGACACTAGACTTACCTCCTAAAGGCATACAATTAATGGAAGATGTTGCATTTGAAAGCTGAGGAGGGCGGCATCACTTCTGGAATAACTTTGCCAGTGATCTCAAATCAGCTTACTGAAAAAGAGATTTGGAAGAACTCAGGCCAAATGAGAGAAAAACAATAATGGAGTAAAATAAGACTATCATGCAATCCTGCACTGCCAGGAGCTGGAGCTTCAGAAGCAGATGCAAGAAATTTCATACACATGCAGCTCGAAAATAAGCTGCGTAAAAGGTGAATTTTTTCTTAACCCCCAGTAGGTATTGGCCAGCTTAATCCTTCAATTATCAGAGTTTCTATCCCTCATAATTACCAAATAATGGTGCCAGTGCCATGACCACTTACTGTACCAAGGTTCAAAGTTATCAGTGGAACTATGTAAGAGGAGATTGCACTAATATCTATCCATCCAGAGGGGATGTCCAACCCTGTGAGGCAATGCAGACCATGGAGCCCAGAACAAATGTGTAGGAGGTGCAGATAAAACAACTTGCAGCTGATGAGATCTACTGGTATAATTAATTTCTGGACCAAACTGAATATATCGGGAATCTAACAACGTTTAGGTGAGGATTTTTCTGTATAGAGTGTGTTAGAGATTACTCATTTTAGAAGGTCATGTAAAAAATCTGCTACTTGGTTCCCACTGGACAAGGCCATACCAAAAATAGGATTTTCTATTTACTCTGTAAAAAAGAAATTCCAAAGAATGAAGAAAGCCCAGCAGAATTTCTTCTTTTGATGATCTATTTTATGAAAAATTGCTCAACTGGAACCTGCAAAAATATCCATTAATATAGACAGAGGAGCTGTACAGAGTTATGTTCAAAAATAAAGTCCTATTTCCTATAAAAAGAGATAATAATCTGCTGTTTAGAAATACAAAAAAATCCAAAACCAAACCCAAACTGAAACCTACATTCACTACTATAGAGAAAAAAGAATCACAGAAGCCTCTCTCTATGAATGTCTGTCAGCTTGCTGTTAAAGATGAGTAAGAATAAATGCTGCCCAGGCACAGCAGTCATGTCGGAAGTGACTAGTAAAAAGATCTCAGATAATGAAGTATACTCTTCCCCTTGACAGAGATGATGAACATGGATGAATGACCTAGCTAATATTACTTGGTCTGAAAGAGTTCAGATCCGCTTGCTGAGCTATTACTTGTTAGTGGATTTTATGCAGAAAAACAGGATCAAAATACATTAGCCCTGTTCGTCATCGGGTTGTACTGAGAGCATTTGAAATATATGAGCCTCCAAATGCACCAGATACTTCCATTTTAACAGTTTATATGCTCCTTTTTTGTAAGTAATGAATAGCCTATTGACCTCACAGTTATTCAATGATATACCAGAAGTCATAACAGAAATCTGGAATTACTTCTAATTGAAAAGTGGGATACTCTGGCAACTCCACATACATGTTCATAAGTCTTTTGATAAAACTCCTATTCCCTCTTCTCCTACAAGCCTTTAGCATTTTATTGTATTGAAAAGAAAAACAGCATCTAAGGGAATGATATAAAAAAATCTGGTAAAAGATTCAATGTCAAAAAGGAAAGCTTGTGAATTTATGTGTACAATTTTCCATCTGAAATTCTATTTAGATATCTTTTGTTCATTCTGGAAAGAACTGCATAAAATGCGTTGCCTTTACTTGCCTATCAGCTCTGCTGAAACAATTAGACACTTGCATTATAGAATGAAAAGAAAAAGGTACAAGTCGTTTTCACTTCACAGAGAAAGTCTAAGATTGAAATCTATGGACTATCATTTAAATAGGCCTCATGTTTAAAATATAGCTTTTGCATATTTTGGACAAAATTTATGTGTCAATATACTATTCCCCAAAACAGATAGAAGACCATTGCACACAAAGAAATGGCTGGTGGTAGAAATGTCCAATAAATATCTAGGAACTGAAAATAGCAAGAACATTTTTTATGTGTAATGCAGTACATTTTATGAGGGAAAGTTTTTGTAATGTATACAGAATTACACACTATTTGGCTCTTAGTGTCAATGGAAGCTGTTCATATCACTCCCTGCACGGCACACTGAAAGTAGTTTGCTCCCCCAGGTCTAGCAGTTAAAAGGGATTTGGTATTGTAGACTTTTGACTGATTAAGAACAACAGAGAGATAAATGGATGTTTTATGCATAGACATTGCAAGTCACATTGGAGGCCTGATCCTAAAACCCACTGAAGTCTGGGGGAAGCTTTCCATTGCTTTAAATGGGCTTCAGATCAGGCTCCCAGGCATCTCTTGGCAGAACCACAGTTAAAACATCTGACAGTGTTTGTATTAGAAGTTTCCACTTTCACCGGGCTATAATCTCAGTCATAAATATTCACTCTGGACTCAGCTTTTGCCATATTCTGTAGACCAGTTTTCAAAAGTGGGTTTGATATTTCATAAATTATTATCTGCACAGGTTGCATTCTTTTAATGGGAATACACACGTGGCTCCACAGAGACTATTAATTTTGTGCATATAAATGTGTGTCTATGTGTGTGTGTGTATGTGTGTTTGCATACTGAATGCAGAATGATATGCTGACCAACCCACCACAGTGTGGATAGGTTTGCCACCAAGTCAAGTCCCTGGGGACCTTCTCGCTATTTTCCCCCTAAAGACACCTATGTTCAAGTGTGGATCAGTACCTGCCTGTGAGGGGGCTGCTGAGGCTCCCACTATGGGCAAAGGAGATATAGTCAACACAGTCCAGTGCACCGAGAGAGTGATCCATCTCAGCCTGAGATATCAGAGAGCAAACTGCTCCCTAGCCTTCTCAGACTGTATTGGCTAGATCTCCACTGGCTATAATGGGATCTTAGAAAATTAGTTCACAACAAAACTTAAATTTATGTGTTTTAATCTTGAATGGACTTCCAGCTGTGATGTTTGCATCCACTGCCAGAAAACTGGCTGGAGTATTCACACTCATTGTAGAGAGGCACAAAAAACTGGGAACCAGTGCACTGACTAACTTTTTAACCTCTTCTCCATTCCCCACATTTTTGTAAATTCCCGCTGTCTCATCCTTTCCACATCACCAGGACATTTTCTGGGGAGCACCAGGGTGTTGCTATTGCTTCAGCCCTGACATTCATTTCATAAAGCAATCAGTCTGGATGATGGAGTTCAAAAGCTCGTAATCCTCCAGACTCAGGCCAAGAGTAATGAGGTTTCGAACCTGAGGATGTGAGATATTCATCTCTGATATCCTCTGCAAGAATGAGCACCCACTATGTAGCAGTATCTTGCCCCTGAGGGGGTCCTCAGGTCTCAGAGGGGGGGAAGAATTGTTCTCTTTCTACTGAGCAAGCTGTGCCACCTGCCTGTGTCACCCCCGCTGAGTGGCAAGTAACTACCTACATCTTCAAGAGCCCCTGGAAACTGGAGTGGGCATCCGGGAGCAGTGGCTCCCTGCTGAACCGTGAATAGCTGCCCAAGAGTGTGCTGTTCCTCAGGGGTGTTCCTCAACGCTACGGGCTTGGGGAAGAGTGACTGGAAAGCTGCCTGGTGGAAAAGGACCTGGGGGTGCTGGTTGACAGCCGGCTGAATATGAGCCAGCAGTGTGCCCAGGTGGCCAAGAAGGCCAACGGCATCCTGGCCTGTATCAGAAACAGTGTGGCCAGCAGGAGCAGGGAGGTGATTGTCCCCCTGTACTCAGCCCTGGTGAGGCTGCACCTCGAATACTGTGTTCAGTTTTGGGCCCCTCACTACAAGAAGGACATTGAGGTGCTGGAGCGTGTCCAGAGAAGGGCAATGAAGCTGGTGAGGGGTCTGGAGCACAAGTCTTATGAGGAGCGGCTGAGGGAACTCAGCCTAATATCCAGCCTAAACCTCCCCTGGCGCAACTTGAGGCCATTTCCTTCTGTCCTGTCGCTAGTCACTTGGGAGAAGAGACCAACACCCACCTCTCTGCAATCCCCTTTCAGGTAATTGCAGAGAGCGATAAGGTCTCCCCTCAGCTTCCTCTTCTCCAGACTGAACAACCCAAGTTCCCTCAGCCGCTCCTCATAAGAGTTGTACTCCAGCCTTGCTGAGACCTACATAGCTCAGGAGATATGGTCACAGTTAAAACAGAAGTATCATTGGACTCAGCTGCTGTTTTAGTTTACTCCTTCAGTCAGTCAAGAACGGATGGCTTGGGTTTCTTTTTCACATTTTATTATGAGAACAAACCTTTGTCCAACAGAATTCTGCATCAGCTGTTTTATTTGGCCTCTGTTTCAGTGGCATGTTGACTTTTTCAGTCCTTTATTAAGTATTAGTACCCTTATGAACAATTTCCAGATAAATCCATCAAGCTCCTTTTTTCTTTCATGTCTCACTAACTCTGTCCCTGGGATACAACCACCCTGTTCTCTCCTCAATCAGTTCCAGGAACGCACATTAATACAAAATTACATGACCTGTGCTTTTGTCACCTACCTAGTTAAATGAGGTACAGGTTAGTCTAATTGCAAATCTTTGAGGGAACAGCCTTGAAACACACACCTTGGGACGTGGAAGTTCTCGTAAGACCTGTAAGAATGACTTTGAATTGACTGACAAAAATATAACCTGTACAGCAAAAAAAAAGTGCTGCAAAAATATTTTCTTGCTTTACTTTTAAACTGCTTGCTGGGTAAAATGGAAATACTTAATGTAAAAATACTTTAATTCTTAGATACTTGTGACAATTAAAATATATAAAGTTGAGTTTTAAAAGGCAAAATTTCCCTTATGAAAAGCAGGCTCAAAGTTGCAGGGGGGTTGGGTTATTTTTTTGTTTTTCTTCGGTTTTTGTCCTTTACTTGAAGGAAATGGATGACTTTTATGATGATTCTAAACACAAAATTAGGGGCAGAATTAAGGATTTCAGACATCTGATGGTCTAACACAGAAGATGATGCTGTGCTCTGCATGATTAAGAAAAAACAACCCTAAGGACCTTTAGTGCTTATATAGGGCTATCTATTCTGCATCAGCAAATGATTTAATCAACTGTGACTCTAGCCAGACAGTAAACATATGTTACTCCCCCTTCAAGAAGCAGTAGATCTACCCTTGTTTGTTGATTCAAGCATTGTGTACACTTCAACATTATTAGCCAGTCACCCATGCTTTTAAATACAGAGAAGAAGATCTATTTGCTTGCAGAGGGAACTGCGAGTACTTGTGGGGTAGAGAAGAAAAGACCTGAAGAAGCAAGGTAGCAATTATCCACCTGAGAATGGGAATTATTTGCCAGCCTGTAACTATACTGATAGATTTTTACAAGAACACTCTTGGCAAGAAAGCAGTGCCTTGTTTTGCTCCCAGAAGCACAGGCTGCTGAAAACGACACTGTGGAGCAATAAAGCCATTGATACACTGATGCTGTAACATCATTTTCCGGGGAGTCACTTGCTTGAGGGCATGTTTCACAGCATGGCACTACAAAGCAGTGGTTATTTTTGGTGATATGAGTATTACATATAAATACACTCAGCATGTAACAAACTAACCACAAAGATGATAGACATGTTTGTTATCCTTTAATATTTTTCTGCTTTTCTTCCTCAGAGTTTCTCGAACGCACTGGGGTGCTTGATGCTCCCCTTATTACATGATTTGTATTCCTTTCCCACACTCTTCTAAACATGCTGTCACTTAATTGGTGGCTCTGCCATAAACAGGGACCAACAGTAGGATTTTCCAGGGCTGAAACACCTAACTCACATTGATTATAGGCTATATCCCCACAGTGATCTCCATGTCCCGCATTTGATACCAGCACTCCTGGCGCTCAAGGCCATGCTAAAAGTTGTGGGGGTTTTATGTCACACCAAATACTGGGACCACCCAATCTGCCCTCTCTTCTACAGTACTTTTAGTAGCAGTGGCTTCACCCTCTTGTTCTTTGAAGCAAAAAGGGAGGCTTTTTCTCACAATTTTTCTGAGAAACAAGGAGAAGAAACTGTTAAAACTGAAACCCCAACACCAAGGAAGTATCAGACTCACATGCCCTGTTAAATCCCAGTTGCTGCATCATTTCAGAGATGTGTTACCATTTTCCCTCTTTCCACCTCAGTGGGCCTGCCAAAGCTAGGATCCCCATCTGTCAGAGACTGGAAGAGCAGCCATAGTCTTGTACTTGTGAAATGTGACCCTCGGTAGCCACCCCTCAGAGGTACTCAGCCCTGCACTGTGATTCTTCTTCTGCTGGCTCAGGTGAAGGGCCAGGCCGCAGCTCCGTTACCCAGGTGCCATCTCAACGAATGGTCTATATACCACATACCAGGAGAATTTCCTCAGTTGCTATTTTGGCTTAGCGTTTAAGGTGAGGCTTGTCAGCCTCACTTCGATCCCTGGGAACGTAATGGAGCAAATCGTCCTGAAACCTATCTCCAAAGATATTAAGAATAAGAAGGTGATTGAGAGTAGACAGCATGGATTTACAAAGAGGAAATCATGCTTGACCAATATAATAGCCTTCTGTGATGAAATTACTAGCTTAGCGAATGAAGGGAGAGCAATGGATATTGTTTATCTTGAATTCAGCAAAGATTTCAACATGAGACACTGTTTCCCATAGCATCCTCACAGACAAATTGATGAGGTACAGAATAAATAAATGGGCAGTGAAGTGGACTGGAAATAGCTGCTGACTTCAAATGGTTGTGATCAACAGCACAAAGTCCAGCTTGAAGCCAGTCACTGGTGGTGTACCCCAGGGGTCAATACTGTGATGAATACATTTTAACACCTTTATTCGTGTCCTGGATGATGCGATAGTACACCCTCAGCAAGACTGCAGGTGATACTAAACTGGGGGGGAGTGGCTGATATGCCACATGGCTGTCCTGCCATTCAGAGGGACCTTGATGAGCTGGAGAAATGGACCAGCAGGAACCTCATGAAGTTCATCAATGGGAAACACAAAGACCTGTACCTGGAGAGGAATAGGCTCATGCACCAGTGCACACTGGAGGGCAACTGACTGGAAACCAACTTTGTGTGAAATGACCTGGGGGTCCTGGTGAACACCAAGCCAGCAATTCATTCTCACAGCAAAGGTGGCCAACAGCAACTTGGGCTGTATCAGGAAGAGTGTTGCCAGTGGGTCAAGGGAGGTAATCCTTCCCTTCTACTCAGCCCTGGTGAGACACATCTAGAGTGCTGAGTGTATTCCTGGGCTTCCCAGTACAAGAGAGACATAGAAATACTGGAGCAGGTTGAGTGAAGGGCCACAAAGATGATTAAGACATGGAGCATCTGATATAAGGAAAGGCTGAGATAGCTGGGACTCTTTGGCCTGAAGAAGAGAAGGCTCAGAGGATCTTATTAATGTATACAAATACATGATGGGAGTAAGTAAGGACGAGAGAGCCGGGCTCTTTTCAGTGGTGCCCAGTGACAGGACAGGAGGTAATGGACACAAACTGAAACACAGGAGATTCCTTCTGAACATAAGAAAACACTTATTTTTTTTACTGTCGGGGTAGCCATGATCTGGCACTCGTTGCCCAGGGAGGTTGTAAAGTCTCCATCCTTGGAGATACTCAAAACCTGACTGGACACAGCCCTGAGAAACCTGCTGTAGGTGAACCTGCTCTGAGCAGGACTTGGACTAGAAGATCTCTAGAGGCCCCTTCCTACCTCAACTGTTCTCTGACTCTTTTTGGTTTGTGGAGCTAGAACATCTGTTCTGCCTTGAATAAGCCATATCCACTGCTCTGGGCTTCACTGTTATGAAAGGAAAAATAGGTTTAAGTACTTTTACTACCAGTGATACCAAAGACTTAAACAATTTAGTTAGCATACAAGTCAGTGAAATGCCCCAAATGGGTGTCCTAAGGCTGACCTACCTCATTATAATGCTAAAAACCACACCTCCTAGCTAGAAAAGCCCCCAACCCAAATAAGCCCCCTACTCTCTGAGCATGCGTAGTGAATTAAAAGAGAACTGTATCTTTAAGATGAAGTAAGAAAGATCCTAACCAATAGTTAGCTAAGGGGTGGGACCAGTAGGCATAACTAATTTTGTTAACTGTTTAAATACTTGTCATGATTCCAACTGGGTGTGCATGCTAGGAGGAAAGATCCCCCCTCCCCCCGCCATGCACCCAGCGCTGCAATAAACCAATGTCGGCTTTCTGAACTATCATTTGGTTTGGAGAGTTTTCTTGGTTACGATTTTTGGTAACACCAAGAACTGTAATTACTGTGTAATATAAGCAATACTTGCCTCCTGTGGTTGTGTTAAAGCCTTACTCCGCCCACCACCAAAAAAAACCCCAAACAACAAAAACAAAAAAACCCCCTCCACCCTACACCACCACCCCCCCCCCCCAAATTATATCAATTTTGGGAAAAGTCACTGCTCTTGAAGATGAACATTTCTTATGCTGTCGGCAACCTATATTATCAAGTCCACAGACCACTTAGGTAAAGAAACAACTAGTTTGTAAACATCTTTCAGGTTTTGGTGGGAAATCAATGCCAAACTGCTGTCCTCTGACAGCTGTAGAACTTGTCCAGGTATGCTAAAACTGCTGTGAGTGGCTGAAGAACATTTGAGTAAAAAGTGTGGAGCCTATAATTATGTACTTGCAGGGTTTCACCTAAGTATCTCACCTGTGCTTGCAGCTCTCTTCAGGCACCTCTTTTAGCTGTAGCTCTTTATCCCCTTCATTCTGAGAAAGTGCAAGGCATTTTCTGAAATCTCCAGTTTGCCAGGGGATGTTGGCAAGTTTGTATCTCAGGAGTGGAAGAGGAGTCTGTCAGGCTGTAGAAATTAGCATCATGACCAGGATCGGAGCTGGCAGCCCGGCTGCAGGCAGTCTATGCTGGAGCAGCAGCTGCTACCCATCCATACAAAGTGGATAGAGTCCTTGGGTCCCTGTGTCTCTGTGAATATAACTCTGCTGACCCTTCTTCTGACCCTGCTGCTTTCCATATTTATTATGCATCAGTGTGGAGACTCTTTCAGTTCTTCTGGGAAGCTCAAGCAGTCCATAGTGTCACTACAAGGGCTTCAACAGTGCAGTGCTGACTTTTTGTAGTACTAAGAAGTTTCACCCAGAAGAAATGTTTATGGCTACCTTAATGACTTTGAATCTTTTCGTTGTTCAACCAAGTCTTGCTCCTGAGTTACAAATTACTTTTCTCCAGTGTCTTTCCTACAAATGTAATAGCAAATGGCTCTGTTCTGAGAAGTTTAGTATATGGCCAGCTAAGATTTGGTCTCTCAATGCCTGATGAAAATGATGATAGATAAATCTCCAGCCACCTAGAATAATTGAACCCTCACATGGAGGTTAAATACATTACCAAAATGTTACATCAAGTTAATCAATATCAAGTAAGAATAAAATTGTGGTTTGAATGACATTCAGAATGCGCCATCTCAGTCAGGGAAGAAAGGGCAAAATGTGTAATAAACAATTTCCCCCTTAAAATGAAACATTAATTGTACTTTTAAGCAAAACTCTGTATGCCAGAATGACTCATTCCTTTTTATTGTTAAGAGAACATTAATCATTGCAGGTACTGGATTTTTGGGGAGTCTAATTAGCAATTACATGATGTTTCCAATGTATTTTCTTTGAAGTCTCATTGCCTTCCTTCCTACCTTTTCAACTGTATACATACTTTTTTCAGTGCAATATGGTATATGGTATTAAACCAGATAAAGTGTAGATGACAGTCACAGCTGGTTATTAATATTAATGTTCACCTAATTAAACATCATAACCCTGAGGTGTTAATTTATAGCATCTTCAGAAAAATCTAACAGATTTGAATGTATTATCTACATGATAGAAATAAATCATTCTGGCAACAGTTCTGTAGCACTTAGTCATTTGAGGAGACTTATTTTCTTAAAAATACATAGTTTTACACCAATTAATTAACTTTATGCCTTTGAATTGAGAAAGCAATCTTCTTTCTGTGCTGCTGTGGTACTTCACTGTAAAAATCGGATACTTTTGTGGTTGATGGTTAGTAGGAAATTCTGCAACTTACAAATTACAAATAATGTAAGATTCCAGAAGTGATTTAGCACTTCGTTATTAGCAAGTTGCATATCTGATATTAGATAATCCATATGTTTGTAGGAATATTTTTCCCTTATCTTTTATTTCCTTCTCTGTAATACCAGATATTAGCTTCTCTGTAACCAGTCATTTACCAGGCCTATTTACATAGCCTAAAACTAGACATGATCTATTGTATCTGAAATTTAATGCAGTGCAGCTACATGAAATGCTTTTTCATTGGGAATAGTAGATTGAGAATGCTGCATGTCTTGATGCAACAGTTTTTATTTTTAATCAAAGGGTTGAGACTGGCAGTTCAGATTCAAGCTAAACATATTTCATTCAGCCTCCCTTCCCTGGTGTAACACAACAAAGTCAATAGCAATGTTCTAACCCATCTCCCTCCTCCTCTTCCTATGAATCAATTGTGTTTGTTCACTTATCACCTTCTGGATCATATTTCATTTATATTTTGGGACATCAAATGTGATATAGAATAGCTGCTACCTATTTTTTGTAAATTGCTTCTTGCTGCAGATTCTTATTCCTTTGCTGTGTAATTCATATCAGTTCTAAACTCGGGGTCTAATAACACATCAGAGCTTTTCAAAGACACTAGACCAAATGTGTAGTCTGCCTCAGGAGTCTGGCTGGGATCTGATCTTCTTAAATACCATCTAAATACAGGCAGCAGTTGAGTCCACCTTCTTTCCAGGATCATCTGTCTGATAGAGATTTACATTCATTATGTATTTTCCTATTTGTCCTGAAAGTTTAGAAGTGCCCCCGTAGGTGGGTGACCCCAATGATCTGTTGTGATCATTTTTAGCTAGGCAGGCACATGAACTCTTCTTTTGTTCCCTAAGAGAGCAGAAAAATTACATGAGCAGGAATATAATTAGTTTTACCTGCCAGTGATGGGAGATTGCAGTTATGGAGATTTGACAGCAAGGACTTCTGTCCCTGCTCCCAAAGCGAGACTGCTTAGGTGACTTTTTTTCAGATCAATGGTAATCTAATGCATTTTAATGCAGCTGACTCTGGAAGGCTGGGTCTGTCTTCTTCTAACAAATGTAACAACTAAGAAGATACAGTCAGACTTCTTTTATCTGACTTGCTGACATTATGAACACACAAAAGAGACCAAGGCTGAAGACTAACAAGAATCCTAAGCAACGTAGCAATCAGTTGAATATTTAGTCTGCAGAAATCACATTTAAGGAATTTTGGAACCAAAATTCCAGGTGTAGAAGAAATAGTCGGCATGAAAGATACCTAGATGACCACTTTTTTTAATTCTGTAAACATGCATTTTTTCTGTCAAAAAAAAAAAGATAAAGCAAAACCATAAAATTAATTCAGATTTCTCTGTTATGATGAAATTTATTTTTTTTAGTGATTTCTTTTTATTTCAAGAAAAGATAGAGAGAAATTTTTTTAATATAAAAAAATAGCCTTCTTATACAGTATTTTCCCCACACATATACTATTCTGAGACTGAACATGTTGTCTCAGTAATGTCATTGTCAATCTGCAAATTCAATACAGAACCAGTTCAACTCATGGACCTATGAGTCAGCCACATGCTAACTAAAATAAAACCAAGTTGAATATTGAGTTTAGACACTATGATGATGCTGAGCATGACAATCTCCAGCTTGAAAGTGTCTGGCTCTGAAGTGGAACAATTTCAGCATCTTGTTTTTCATTATTATAATTTGGTACCTTGGCACCTCGAAAGAAGCTCCAAAAAACTCCACACATGTTTAGGAAAGAGAAACCTAAATGTGAGACAATGGTTAAAGCTTTTTAATAAGAAATACCAGACATATTGCCTAAATACAGACTCTCACAACAATTTAGAGGCACCACACTCTCACTGGTATTTGTAGCTTTGAACCCTCCTCCAAAGGAAGGCCTCCAGCTCCTTTCAAAACTCCTTCCCAAATGGAGGAGGAACCTGTCTTTCCCTTTGAGACCCAGCAACACAGTGTTCTTTCCCCCTTACACACAAGGATTGAGTATCCCAGTATTTGAATCTTTTTTTCATGATATGACCAAAAAAAAGAATCCATTCCTGTGCTCAGGGTCTGGAACCCAGCCTGCTCCTCCTGCAAGGGTATCACAATCAGCAAGAGAAAGGCTATTCCCGTATTTATTCAAAGTGTGACAACCAGTGCTTCTCCTCCTCCTCCTTCACCCCAAAGCACACCCACAGCTGCATAGCTGCCCACAGACACAGCTGCACACCAGAGGTTAACCCCCAGTCTTGTGCTCAGGGCAGCTTTGAGAGGGACTGAGGAGGTGCTGGGCCTGAAGCCCCTCAGCAGGGGTAGAAAAAAGTCTAATACAATACAATACAACTCTGCCGTTGTATTAAGCACTTCCTCCGACTTTGTCTTCTTTTTCTCTTTTGAAGAGGCAGCTCCCACTTTATTTTATAAAGATCACAGTTTTGCACGCCTATGCTGATAATCTCTATAAGAATCAGTCCCTCAGCACACCTATACCCTAGGATGACTGTCAAATGAAACCTAATTTAACTTAGTGCTGCTCTTTTTGACCTGCTAAGATAAAGGTATACCTTTGCACATCACTGACTCTTTGGTGTCAGGGAAATTAAATATTGGAAAAAGGTGCATAGGGAACATAAACTCCCCCAGGGTATTTTGGACACTGAACTCTCATATTCAGGATTACTGTTTGGGATTTAGAGAGTTAGTTCCAAGTTTAGGCCGATAATCATATTTTGGATGTAGCCCATTGAGCCTTTTCTAGACACAGTATCTTAAATTGAAAGGAAGTCTAACACTGCTTAAGGCTTCTGAGAGGATTGCTGTCAAGTCACAGAGAATAGATAGCAAAAACATTTTTTACTCCTCTAAGAACTTCTTTGCTGTATGAACAACACAACATTTTCAGTAGATGAGTGCTGAAAATGACAGGGACAAGATATTGATAGTTCAGAAAATGAATCCAGAGCAATGACCAGCTAAACAATCAAAAACTGGTTTTGAGAGCCTGGAGTTCATTCTCTCTGTCAAAGTGGCAAGCACCCTGTACAAAGAATGAGGATTACAGCATATTCTCTTATCTGTCAACGTATGGGAGGAGGAGGTTTTCACAAAGACATTTTTAGTAAGCCCACCAGGACAGAATTACAATTACCCATTGTGGGCAGATCAAATGAGAAAACCGTCACTGAAAAAGCCTTTTTGCTGTGACAGCACTTGGGATCTAGACGACGATTCCAAATGAAGAGCCTTGACTCAGTGAGCTCAATTACAACTTCTACGCATTTCCTTCATTACTTCAGGCATTAAAATATGCAGAATAACATTTTCTAGAAGCTGATTTTCAGGAGAAGACAAAGAATGGGCAGAAGAAAAAGGGGGTCCTTTTTCAGGAGAAAGCTAGAAATCTTTGTCTCAGAGTCAAAAGCCAGGATATCACATATAACTTATATTTGTTTTATATATATTTTATAAATAAACATCAGATAAACCAGGAGATTCACGTCAAAGCAGATAACCTTTCTATTTATCCCCAATAGATTTTTTTATTTTCTTGAGAGTGGCAAATCTGTGATTTAAAAATACTACAACAGGCTCAGATGCTGCTGTTAATGGGGAGAGAGGGAGCTACACGATAAAGACGAAACATTGCACCAGGCACTAATGAAGAAGCAACAGACTTCATTTAAGAAGACACTGAGACAGCATTATGCTTTTCATTAGGGATAAAAGGTGCTACTGCTTGCTTGAAGAGTTTATCGACAGATAAAATCCCAGAATAAAATCTGTTTTTGGCAAAAATACTGAACAAACTTTAGTGTTGGAATCACTAGTAGATGTGCTAGATCTGAAACTCACTTGTGGAAGCATTCCAGTCTTTAGCAGTCAGTGATGAACTGTAATTTTGGTCATTCCGTATATGACTATGAGGCAGATTGGTTTGAATAATCTTGGCTGTGAAGACTTTGACCTGAAACAATGCATATCAATGTCAGCCTACCTGGCCTTGTCATAAGAATTTTTTCTTTGATGGGTAGTGACCTGGACAGACCCTAGGGCAGGTAAGTTGGTAGTGAGTGAAACTCTTTCTAGTAAGCCATGAAGCAGATATCCCATTCGGTTCCCTCCTTTTCGTCTAATACTATTTTCTTCTGCGTATACACACTCTCACATGTCATGGGGGCAGTTGAAGGCACATTCTGGGACTCTCAAAAGTCACGTTCTTCCTCCAAAACATAAATAGATTAATGAGCCTACACAATAATCTTTTGAGTGAGAGTTTAACCTCTAATGCGCCTTGTAAATAGCCTTCTACTTTCTCTATAGAAGCTGTAAAATGCTGAGTCTTACTCCCACACATTTAAAAAAATTAAAATACAATACCCTCAATCTTTTCTCTCTAGGCTTGTAATAGCTGTCCAAGGCTGAACTGCAACTTGGACACCAAAGGAGCAGAGTTAGCATAGGTCTAATATCCAAACCACAGTTTCTAAACACATTAATTGAGAGAATCACACCTCCTTCACTGGAGTGATGACACACAGGAACCCAGCCCCTCCTGAGGTCCTCTCCCCACCTCCTTCCTTGGCCATCTTTGCTCAGCCTCCCCACAGGTAGCAAGTGAATCCGTTGATGGGCTTCTGACATGTAAGGCCTGCATCTTGTATGGCTCTCAGTGAAATGCCTGTCCAGGACAAATGACAGCAGCTGACCACTATTAGCTTGGAAGACGCTGTACTCCTGCAGCAATGTCATCTCTTTTGGCAGCAGTGTTTTAAAACAACAGTATGTGTTCTTATCATGCGTATTTTACAAAGCTCTATAGAACCAAAGCAAAATGTAACTTAATCTCTAAAATAACTGTCTCAAAGGTATTCAAAATCCCAGATTGAATAAATAGAGATCAACACAGCATTCAGAGAAAAGTAACACTGAAAGGAGGGCAGGGGTTTAACAAAAACAGCCTATGTAAAAGTGAGTCACCAGCTCTGATAGTCTTACACAGAACTATGTAAGAGAGGCAGATTTTCTGCTAGTAACAAAATAATTCAGCTAGGAAATTCTGGTCATTGTAACAGCCTGCAATCTAACCTGCAAGGGTAGATTCCTGAGACAGAAACTGTCTTTCTCCACATATATACAGCTCGCAACGCAAATGTATTTCAGTCCAGATTCAGGCCTTTGCCCCTGCCAAAATATAGGTAGCAAGTAAAACTGAAATTACTGGTTTTGCTCCCTTGGGGTAATCTTTACCTCTTGTCTGGTTTCATCAGTGCTGGGAACTTGTTCAGACAGTTCTAATCAAGATCTGCTGCATATTAGAAAAGGCTATACAACATTGTCTTTCATGGCTTATCCTTTACGACTACTGCAGTCACGCAAAATGTCATTGGCCTCTGGTGACCCCAGTTCTTAGTAAAACAATGAGCATAATGCATTAGCTAATATTCCAATGTGTTTTGCAAAGTCCCAGGTCACTTACCATAAATCTGAGCCCCAGCTCCATTTGTAATTCTCCTGGGTGTTTTCAGGTCAACCTGTTGCCATCTTGAGTAGTGGCTGTATAATACAGGTCAAGTGGTTAATATTCTAATGAATCCATCGCAAATAAGTCAGCCCTATAATAAACCACTGCAAAGGTCCACTTGTCAGTAGAAAACAAAAATTATTCAAGCTAGGAAAGATTTTTGCTTTAGTAGATCTCAGGATATCCTTTCTTACTGGGTTTGCAGTAGTGCTTTCACCCCAAGGTGAGAGAGACTGTCTTTTGAAATATATCAGTGCCAAACAGAAAATTTTATGAAGACATAACAACTTTCAGAAATCTACATGAATTCAAAATGTTATTTGTAAGAACAACACAGGCAGTTAAATAGCTACCATGGTATACAACAGTGCAATACAATTTGTTCTGTAGTATCTGTTCAGGTGTCCAACACCTACTTATACTGCAATAATTGTGAGGAAAGTCCTCTCCAAAGATTGTCTGGTGGCACTTAGTGCTTCAGGATGGAAGGAGCCCTTGAAGGCTTTCAGAAGAGGAAAGCAGTTCACTGCAGATCTGCAGAAGGATTTTATCAGAAACTTTTGCCACAAGTAGGAGAGTAAAAATTAAGAAAGTTCAGAAAAGGCCTAAGAAGAATCACTATAGGCTATTGCTTAGCCAGAGATGGTACCTTTGTGTTCTGAAGAAAAACATCTTCAGACAAAGAGTTATGAAGTAGTTCACTGACACCTGCAAAGAGACCTTGTGGGGTGGCATCCCCATTATACATACATCCATGGTTACTTAACCATGCAGAGACAAGTAACAGAAGATTGTGCTAGTATTAACAGTAAACAGTAAAATTGGGGTGACAACTCACTAGGAAACCTCAAGCCAACTGTGTAAATATGAGTAATCAGAATGTAAATCATAGTGAAGCAGTGTATGTATAAGTATGCAAATTATCAGAGGATCTTCCAACCCAGAATATGCTGTTAATCCCATTACAAGAAACTGATTGCCAATCTGACTTGAGTATGTCAGGATTACTGCTCCATTAAATCTAATGGCTCCCTGAAGCAGGAAATGAGGTGGGTTAACAACTATTAAATTTTGGTAGTCCAATCAAAAATGTGGTGACATCACCCTGCCCACATCAAAAATTATTAGAAATGTGATTAGGAAGAAAATGTGTACTGTATAGCAAAGAAGTTCAGAGAGAAACACCAAGAAATTAAAATGCAGCTCTCTGAAAAAATTCTTTTCTCCAAAAGATTTCTTGGCACAGCAACTTAACAGGTGTGCTGTAAATGGTCTAGTAAATTTGTTCCCATTACAACTGAGAGAACACATTTTTCCCCATTATAAGGAACGCAGGAAATCACTGCTGAATGAGTGAAGAGCAAAGGGTGTGTTTTTTCTCTGTGACTTTATTTTTAGTGCTTACTCTTATTGTGAATGATAGATTTTCACTTCAGTGGAAATCCTGAAAATCATTAGAGAAAAGGCATACTATAATTACAGTTCAGCATCAAAGTACCAAAATGGTACACACACAAGTTGATGTGGTACAGCTTGTATAGTATATAGCTTTTCTGACACCATCAAGTCCTGTGTTGTTCCAGTTTTGTGCCAGTGTAGTTCCACTAAAACCGGTGGACTTAAGCCCAACAAAATACACAGGAAGAAGGAATTAGAGGTGCCACAAATGCCTGTGCAACATAACACAGTCTTTAAAGTCCCCTTGTAAAGCTGGAAATGCCTGGCCTTAGACAAATCAGACATTAAAAAATTGCCCTAAGCAATTTGACATAAAAGGCCCTGTTCTGTGCTAAAAAATAAGATTGCCCTTCTCTCTCTCCTTTCTTCCCTGGGAAAAGCTCATTCCAGATGCCCAAGCAATTTTTTATCATTCTTACCCACAACACACTTTCATCTCTCCAGCACCTTAGATTTTCACCCTGATGTCCCTTATTCCTACTTTGTATTCCCACCTGCAAATACAGATGGCAGAATTGCCTCCGGTGTTGCCAAATGTGGAACAGATCAGGCGTGGCAGCATCACTGTCAGTCATTTGCCTGGAGTTCTCCTCTGATCTCAAGCATAGATTTTAATACAGTTCTTTGTTAAATCATTTCCTTCCTTTGGGTCTCTCCCTTGCTCCGGAGGAGCCACTCATTCATCACATGTATGGATGGTATTTGGGGAAACAGGGTGTTCTGTCCTACAGCAGTGACAGAAATAATTCTAAAGGACAGGTGACCTGAAACTTTAAATAGTGGGCAGATGCAGGCAAATTGCCTCAGTAAGCACTGTGATTGTGTATGATCCTTTCCACCTGCTAATGAATATGCATGTGGAAAACAAGAAACTCTTTTTTTTTAACTATGTTGAGTTTGCATTGGTAGTGAAGAAATCAGGATGATAAAATATGAAGTCATCCATATTTAAGATTTAACAGAAAAGGACAGTTGTAATCTGCCCAGGAATAAATACAGGTTCAGAAACAGAAAGTTCCTGAATGTCAGGGGAAGGGGAGCTCTAACACTCAGTAAGCATTCAGGTCTGGGACAGGAGAAAAGGTAGTTTTAAGGTAAGTTTACAGATGGGACACAGTTGTCTGAGGCCATAATTTCCAGAATGCCAATGATCCTGATGCTTCTTTTCAATCCCACAGAATGCTTTGGCAGACTGAAAAGAACTGTGTGTAATTAACACCAAAAAGAAATTAATCTGAAAAGACAAAGGCTATCATCACAGGATAACATGGTAAGGAAAGAGACAAGGCTGACGATAAAACTATAATGGGAACTGGCAGAAGAGAGCCTGCACAGCTGTAAATTTTGGCATAATCTTGAGCATTAATAGAAGAACAGAGCCAGACTGTGCTATATTAAGAAATTTGCTTCTCTTAGATTTCATAGAATAAGGATCATAAATAGCTGAGATAACTAAGTCAATAAATAAAGTAGTTGTATACATTGTCAGCTACTACATAATACTGGACATGAGTAAGGCACGTTGATGCTTAAATGTTAACCCTTTCCTAACAGTGGTTCTCTTTCTGCCACTCAGCATAACAGGTAGTGCACAAGCTCTGCAATACTCATTCAGTTGTAATGCAAACCTTGTTAGAACTTCAAACTCATTATTCTCTTGATTATTGCACTGGTGGAGTCATATTCAGATCAGTTTTCAAACCAGCACAAGCAGACCAAGCCTTTTACAAAACACAGAAATCCTGGTTGCTATGTGGTGTGTACCCTCCTCCCAGCTGTACACCTGAAAAGTTTAATGCATGGATTTAGTCGTTACCACAGCTGGCTTCAAAGAAAGGCTGAAATCCAGATATGTGTGTGTCCTGGATGAGTCTGATTTCAGTAGCTCTCTCTTTTATTTAAACATTTAACAGTTGTTATGTTTAAATATATTATTTTACTTAGCAATATGAATATCTCTACATCTAATGGCTAAGACACTTGTATAAAACAGGGAGGAAACAGTTTCAGGTCCTTCCTCAAATTAAGGAAAACAGGGATTTTAACCTGAATCTTGCTAATTGGTTATTTAATCACCAAAACTGGTCTTAGAAACATAAAGCTTCTTGTTTGAGGGAAGTGAGTTTTACATGATGCGCTACACTTCCCTCTAGTCTGGAGACAAGCAGACAATTAACTTTAAGATGGAGGATTTAATGCTCCTTTCTTTTATTCTCTCTTTTCTTTTTTTTCTCCTGGTTTTCTGTTAGTTTTCTTGCACTAGCTTTCTGGTGTCCCTTCTCCTTATTTGGATCCTGGTTTCAGATAATAAATCCAGGTAGCAGAGCAGCTCAGCAATAGATGGTGCAGCTCTATGTCTTACTGCGCCTTGCTTTAGGAATTTTGCCAACAGTTTCACAAGGACCAAATTCAGTTTTCCCACAGAGAAGAATATGGGCCCAAATTTCCTACCCTGTACATCAGAGCTGTGTCTCGCTGTAGCCAGAAGTTGAGCTGCAATATTGAGTGTTACAGTGGTTTTGCCGTGTAACTTCAGGCTGACAAAGTGCACTCAGCAGATGTCATTGTTAAAATCAGTGATTCACAGTGAAGATCAAAATTGATTTTCCTTTGACTCAGGATCTTAGCTCACCCACACAGCCCAGTGTGACATTGTGTGAAGATGCTTTGCCCTAAACCCATCCAACCAACATCTACAAACAAAAGTGATATTGTTGTACAAAGTGATTCTTCAGTGGGGATAATGAACCAAGCTAACCCAACTGCATTGCCTTTGGGAAAAACACGACCTGTTGCATAAGGGTCGTGTTACATGCAGCGCCATTTTGTCCGTGAGGAGGAGAGCTGGGGAGAGCATGCGCTCAGGCTGGAGGCTGGAGCTGCCTTCGGGTGGTGACAGATGCTTGTTCACTGCTCTGAGGGGATGCCCCACTCTCTGGAATGGAGGGATTCCCAGTTCTGGCCAAGTGCTCTAATCCATCAGGCCGGTATTGGAAACGTCACTCTTGTCTCTTCATTTAATGGCTCTCTTCAGAAAAGGCTGAGCAGACTGGATCAGCAATTTCCTATTCATCCTGTAAGCTCTCAGTGGAAGACAGGTTCCTGATTTAAATGCCCTTGATCTCTCTAAAGAGGCACTGCTCCCAAAATAGCTAAAGGAGACAAGGAGGTCCCCAAAGCGGGAATTTCTACCTCAGACCTATGGAGGAGTCTGCTTTGTGCAGGAAACATGGGTAGTTAACATGAGAGGTTGAGGAGATCCCTCACTGGTTGTCTAGGATCCAGACAGGTTGTGTAGGGATCTGTTAAGACAGGATTTAAACTAGGTATCTAAATAAGGCAGGCTTGATCTTAATCTAAGTTTGTATCCTTACAAAATATTAAGCATAACATGAGCATACGGTAGGTCTATTTTTAATATCCAAGTCTGTGCAGGTTTGCTTCTATTGAGTCATAGCTAATTAAAATAGCTTTGCCATTCACCTTTAAATAACACTATTTATTTATTTATATATTTATTTAAGCAAACAAATAATTTCAGCTTTCAAAAAACCCCCACCCAATATCTTTTGAAAAATTGGACACAGGGAGATAGATCACTCTACTCAGAGAAAATCTAACAGTCTGGTTAATTTTTATTATCTGGAGAGGAGGAAGGAAGAAATTTTCAGCATCAGTATTTAAAATGAAACTATTGACCTGAACACCTGTTCCACTTTTTAAAAAATTTTTAAATTTTATTTCAAGAATACTAATTTTCTGTGCATGGCGGAACGAACAGATGCAGCAAAGCAGAAGTTAGAAGAATCTGTTTGCTCTGATTGCTGGCCAGAGGGCAATGCAGGGCTACATAGGAATGCTGAAGGCAAATAAACAGCTCTTTCAGACTGATCAAAGTCTGCAAACCACACAACTTTTTCTTCCTGCTTATTTGTTTGTTGTTTTTTTTCCAAAGAGCTGAACATATCAACATGTTTTCAAACTTTCTAGTTTTTACAGTGAGTCAGTGAGAGGTCAGGTTTATTTTAAGCACATGTGAATTTTATGTAGAGTAGAACAGTGTATGTGCAGATGAAATAAATAATGTCGTAACAAGCTAGATAGCTCACATGCAGGCATAAACAATGAAACTTTATTAAGTGCTGTATTAAACAGCTTCATGGAAGTTTGTGTGCATAATTTCTTTAATTTACATTTTTATAATCACTCATTCTTTCTATCAGTACAGATTTTGCCTTCTATCTCAGCATCCCAAAGTGTATTGCAAACATTCTGTGAATTAAAACTTCTAACAGTACTGTAAGGTGGGAAACAAGAAACAGCACCATATTTATGGTTGATGAAAACCAAAACAAAAAGAACAATTTTGCTAGCTCTCATGAATTTTTCATGTCTCACATTACTTGTTATTTTTCTTTAAAAAAACTTACTAGATTTTCAGGGCCTTTTTGCTTGGTGATGAAGCTGTCCTAGGAGTTTCTCCCTCTGATCTTACCAATACAGAGATTAGTGTCCTCAGCTACACTTGTGCAACTGTTAATGGCGATGCACTGTAAACTCAGGATGGTGAAATTATCTGGATTTAAAACAGTCCTGATACCTGTTCCATCCCTAAATTGTTATCATAACATAGTTTATATTCCTAACTCATCTCCTAGCACAGTGACACTGTGGTTGTGCTGATGCAGACGAAGGGGAAGTGAACCACAGCAAAGGGACAGGAATAGGCAGGCAAAGGGGACCCCTCTAACAAGCTGTATGGAACTGCATACCATGGCTTTCAACCAGCTTGCTTTCCTAATAGGTACAAGTAAGCAGGCAAAACCTGTGTCAGACCTGGACTTTGTGGGGGAATGGAGGGTTATGTGACTGCCTATGTTTTATGCATGTAAATGCAATGGATTCCAGTGAATAAGGAAACCTCCTAATTGATCTCTAATGTTACTTCTCTCACAGCCAGGGAAACAGACTGGACTACACAGTTAAGGCTTTGTTCAGACTTTCATAACTCCTGGCAGTGAATTGTGGTGTACTCTTAAGTAATGCATATCATCCCTGTGCTTCCAGGTCCTTGGCAATACATGCCTTATACACTGCAGAGGAAAGGATGATTTAATGTTGTCACAGTACACTGACTGTCTCTGGTATGTGTGATTGTGTTGAATGGCCTCTACTTTGGCTCTGGAAAGAGCTTTCATCATGCAGTAAATAGCCACAGGTAAATAAGTAGAAATGATCACCACTTTCCTAAGAAGGGGAGAAAGAGAGATAAAGGGTGAAACTGTAGCTGTACTGAAACTGAGCACAGGCACGCTATTAAGTTCAAAGGACCTGGGATTTCAACCAAGAAATCAAAAGGCCTCCTACCTTATCCAGAACAGAGCAAAGCCAACGTGAGGGAAAATGTGAATCATTCAAAAGAACTAGTCAAAGAAGTCTCATCAAGGTTCTTAAAAAATACATGGTCTGAAAAGTAGATTATGAGCAGAAGATTAGCTAATAGTAGAAAAGCCAGAAAAAAGATGCAATCAGGTCAGAATTACACATCAGTCAAAGACACTATTTTGCTTACTTATAAATATTATTGAGCTCTGACAGGAGAATGTAAATTTTGTAAAAACTTTGAAGGTTTTTTGTTTTTAATTTCTGGGAAGAGAGTTACTTGCAAACTCTCCACAAAATGGAGCTGTGCTGAAATGTCTATTTTGAGATAGGAAAGACGAGGTTTCTGACACAATCTTTTACCAGAGACTTCATGCCATACCTCAGAAACATGTCTATGGGAAAAGCCATTAAAAGCAAGGGCGTATAACATTCTTTGTTTTGAGCAAAAAGGTTTTCCTGACATGAAGTCTTCAGTTCAAAGTGTTCTTACCAGCTCTCATTGTTGTTACTGTTCAAGGTTGCCAGCAGCACTGAAAGCTTTCCACGCAAGGGAACTCCTTGCTTGTGCTCCAGGACCTCATAATCTTAAAAGCAAACAAACAAACAAACAAAAAAAAACCCCTGAGAAACTAAGACAGATAAAGGAAAAAGTACAAAAAATTAAGAGTCATGGAACAAGGGATTATGTGCCATGGAAGGAAAAGTGGGAGAAACTAAAGAAAATGAGCTGATCAGTGGTAGGTTAATATGTCATTAGCAACCCCTGAGAAGTTTTGTGTTAGATTAAGAACATTAATACCACCAGTCTCTCTCACCAAGCCTGCTGTTTTCCTCTCCAGCTGTTTGCAGTATGTTTTCAGCGATTTCCCTTACCTTCCTCTGATAGACAGGCAGGGAACCAATATGCAAAGTAGACCTGAAAGACTGAATTGAATACTTTTCTGTAGGTCCAGAGGAAAAAGTGGAATATTTTGGTAGAATCAGTAGAAGATAAGTATATTTGGAGGTCAGCTTAGGAACAGCTTGCCTTCTACAAAACCCAAGAAGACACAGATGGCTCTGAGCAAAGAAAGGCTAAATCCCCCTTTTCCCTGAACTGACAAAGGGTAGGGGGCAAACCACTATGTGGGAGGGTGAGCAAGAAGGGGCAGGATGGTAAGTAAGACTCCTTCGCCTTAGGTCACTGGTTTCCATTAAGTGCACATTGGCAATTAAAGACACTGTGACCAGACAGCTGTTTAATGATCTGCAGTCAACTGCTCCAATTTTTTCTTAAAGACGCTGAGATATGCCACAGTAGCAAGCCAAAGTACATTACATACTACAATACAGCTTTTACTGCACAGCATTGAAGGGCTGCTTTACTGCTTAGGTGCTTTGCTTAGGAAAACAAGAGTACAATCTGAGAGGTGTTGAGGTAAACAGTTATGAATACTGTTCTTTGTTCTAGACTTTAATGGATGGAATTGACCTATAATGATTGCACTTACAGTAAAGCAAGTTGAAAAAAAGATGGGATTGTTGCCAGAGGTTACCCTGCATTCATTTTCATAATGGGCAGAGGAACACTTATCACTTTTGTTATCATTTTACCTTCTGGATGAGTCCCAATTCACAGTGGGGAAGGGGAGGTGGGAAGGTGATGAGGGAGAGCAGTAGGGGAATGGCTTTAGATGTTATTATTTCTGACATTTCAGTTGCAGCATCCAAATATATTAATGATTTCCTTTAGTGCTCTAGATCCATAGCTTTATGATTCCTTCTTAAGAACAGTAATGTTCAGGGGTGTGTCTCTTAATATATATGCATAACACATTTTATTACTGTACTTGTTCATTTTATACCAATGATCTGCTTGGATCTACAGAAGAAAACAGCGCCTGTGATAATTTGTGGAAGAAGAAAGAGCTTGGGCTTCATTTCTGAGTGGCCTTACTGTTGAAAAGCAAATTGTAAGTTGCTTAAAATCTGGCCAGGTGGCAGACAGCTCTAGCTGATGGCAATAACCTGAAGCTGAACTGCTTGGTGCCCAAAGTCCAGTTGGTGACATTATAGATAGAACGTGCTGAGAAACTAAGCACTGTGGAATTGCTTGTTAAGGTAATTTGGGATGACAAGTACATGAACTGACCTATAGCCACCTGTTATGTGTTTCTACAGCCAAATGCCGTGTTTTTCCACTGAGCTTATTCCCATGCTCAGAGCTGGTGGTATAAGGCCTTGCTAGTAGTTTTCCACTTTATCTGTGATTTCTTTTCTGGAAGAATGAGATGGTTATAAGAAAGCTGAGGCTAAAGAAATGTCACTGTGAAGCATTATGGAAATTGAACATAATTGAAAAGGAAGGAATAACAAAGCAAGTCCAAATGTTGGATGAGTGCCCTCCATGCTTCGAAAGGTTAAGGCATGGGTAGAAAATAGCTGTTTTCCACTCCTGAAGTTTTCTTTCAGCATTAGGTGGAAAAGAACCTTACATGTTTAATCTTTTCAGCTTTCCTACAGAAGTTCAGTCTGGTGCAACTCTTCTTTATACATTAGGGTTCTAAGTGTCTCTGTCTTGTTGCCCTCACCTTCTGTGTATCTCCAGCTTGTAACATGACAAAATTTAGCTAGTCAAGAGTGAGTTGTTTGGAAAACTATCTCTGAAAATTATATTGCTCATGTGTACCACTCATCAGTGGAGGAGTGTTACTGCAAAGAGTTATTTTACTTCTTATATATTTAATTGTGTTAATATAGAGTAATGAAGTTTTTGTCTGTCAGCCCAAAAGCTACAAAGCTCCATTACTTTCAGCTGTTAGAGGAAGGAGCCTTGAGTACTCAAGTTGTCAAAAAAATGTTAAACTCTATCCTTTCAAATGATTCAATGTAAGATTTATTTCAATGGAAAAAGAAACAAAACAGAAAGGAAGCAGCCCTACACAAAGAATGACTTAGCTGTTGATGTCAGATTTGGCCATACAATTTGAAATTAAAAAGGAGGTGGATGGAAGGGACACATTTTTGTGAAAATTTTCATGACAAATGTTCTCATTTTTCACCTTATTCTCCTTATATTTTTCATAAAAGCTAGCACTGTGATAAGCCTCAGCAATTCTAACTGCAAGTGAGCAGAGGGAACAGAGATTGCTTTCAGGAGTGGACATTATCAGATACATGAATTTGAGGAAATACCAATGCCATTGACTTCTTTTGAAATATATATATTCTGCCCCAGATTTCTTTTCTTTTCCTGCTAAGCCCTTATATTTTCACCTTGAATTCCATGAATTATTATCCAGTGTCATACACTTAGCAGATGCGGTCTTTTTTTTCAAGGCTATTTCATAAAATCTGAAATTCCTGAGAGTTTTTCTCTAAAAGAGTAAATTCTCACTTGCCCTTTGAAGAGACCACCTACTTTAAAGAGGGTTCATTTACACTCATACAAAGACTGTGCCAAAAGGGATGCAACAGACAATTACAAGCCAGTTGCTTACATGAGTGATGGCCCCTCCTCCTTTCTCAGGAGGTGAGGAAGGGATGTGCCTTGCTAAAAAGGATCTCCTGGGAAATCTCAGTTGAGCCACCTGTGCCTCTCCTGGACCATTGCATTCCTGCCCATATCAGTATAATGCTCACTCATGATCCAGCAGCTTAAGTCTTTGCAGCACCTAAGAGAAGCTGCTTGCAATATTGCTGGCAGATCTTGGATTTCAGAATCAAGGACTAAGTTTTGAAATTCTGGCCTATTTTTATCACTGCTTAGGCTTAAATTATGAACCCTTTCCTAAAGTTAGTTACCTGTTCAAACTCTTTCTCCCAAAATACTGTCAGAAGAGGGGAAGAGGGACTGAGCTTCATAATAACTCTCTCTCTCATACAGGGCTTTGCCTATGGAAGTTTGATTTTTCATCTGTTTGAAGTAACTTGAACTTCTGTTTCTCACGTGCCTGAGTGCTCTGCTGTAATATATAGCCATGATATAGTTCATTCCAGAAGTTGTCGAGGTTGATTGTCCAAGTAACATGAATAATAGAGAATTTTATGATTCTTCACACTGCAAGAAAGCTGCTAGTGAAAGCCGGTCTCTGGGAGCCAATGATCTGGAGTTTAATTTCAGCACCAAGAAAAAAAAAAATCCAAGTTAGCTACTGACTTGTGGAAACAATAGTTTAAAAAACAAAGATCACAACTGTGATCAAACTACAGTCTGACTGTGATTAAACCAGTTTCTGGTATCACAGGTGTTACTACTCCGCCAAAGTGATCTGTTTCCCACCACTGTGTCCTTTTTTTCTAGTTGGAATTCCCTCTCCTCCCATGATCAGCCTGGCAGGCAGCTCCTCTATTGCCTCTTTACCTGTCCTGGCACAAGAAATCCCCACCCCATCCCCTCCCTCCTGCGGAAGTGGGGTAGGATCCTCACACTCGTCCCAACCCTGTCCTATTCATCTACTTCATGGCTGCCAGCTCTAAACCTGATGTCTTTGAAAAAGCAACTCAGCCCTGGAAAAGAGGTCATAGATCATGAGAAAAGAGAGAAAACTATAAATCTGAAACCCTTGACATCAGAAGGAGTTGTTGCAGATAAGAAATGCTTACAAAAAAAGAAGACTCTCAGCTCTTCAGGAAGCAGTAAAGATAAACACTTAGGGGAGGTGTTGCTCATGAGATCATACCTTACAGAGAACATAGTATTCAGGTAGGAATCAAGGCATCATATTCCTTATCTCAAAATAGTTTTGTCAGTTAGTCACTTTCGCATTCAGAGAGCAATTAGCTGAATACCATCCACTTACTCTTCATGACAGGTGTCACAGTGGTGTGTGACGGTATTGGGTCTGGCTGAGATGGAGTTCCTTTTCCCCATAGCAGTCCTAACAGTGCTGTGCTTGGTATTGGTAGCTAGAAAGGTGTTGGTAACACTCCAGTGTTTTGGCTACTGATGAGCAATGCTCACACAGCACCAAGGTTGTCTCTGGGGGTGGGCAAGATCTTGGGAGGGAACATAGTCAGGACAGCTGACCCAAACTGACCAAAGCGATATTCCATACCATATGACGCCTGCTCAGCAATAAAAGCTAAGAGAAGAAGAAAGGGGGGGGGGGGAGGGGCATTCATTATTTACGATGTTTGTCTTCTGGAGCAACTGCTACATGTACTGAAGCCCTGCTTCCCAGGAAGTGGCTGGACATCGTCTGCTGATGGGAAGTAGAGAATAAATCTTTTGCTTTTCTTTGCTTCCGCGTGCAGCCTTTGCTTTTGCTGTATTAAACTGCCTTTATCTAGACCCACAAGATTTTTTTCTTATTTTCTCCCCCCGTGTCCTGATGAGCAGGGGAGTGATAGAGCAGCTTGGTGGCACCTGGTGTCCAGCCAAGGTCAACCCACCACAGTGACACACCACTGCCATGTCAAAGGAACATATGACAACATGGAAAGAGTGTTGGGGCTTGGATATCATTGGTCAAATCATGCTTTTTTTTTCTTGTTCTCATTCCAACACAGGAAAACACAGAACTCTTCAGATGTCACAGTAAAAAAATTGGATAAACCATACATGAACATGAAATGCAGATCTTCTGTCTAAGACTCAAGATTATATAGGGAAGCAAGAAACAGCAGCTGTTACAACCCTTCCATGCCAAAATGCATATAAATTTGGGAAGTAAATAGGAGCTGGAAAAGAAAGTGAACAGTACAAGTCTAAAACCAGAACTGTACTCTAGGAAATTCTATTTTGAAGTGAGGGACAGATTAGGCAGTGAGAAAGGCATAGAAATATGAACTAGAGATTGGAACCAAAGAAAAAAATAGCAGTACTTGGAGGCAATGTGTTTGAAGTTACAGCAATCACAACCAGATTTCAGCAGAGAGGGAGCAAAAACTGTAGAATTACAGAAGAAATATCATTCCTTAAGGAAATAGAAGACTCCAGGGAGGACACTTTCTTGAATGTTAATTCTAGTAAAATATTGGAAGGAGGAGAAGGAAAGGAGCATGAAATAGCAGAAAAACCCTGCAAGAAGAGATAATCATAGGTTTCTTGAAGGTTTGGTGGGAGTTGCTGCTTTTATGGTAGAAACAGGGAAAAGTAATAAACACAGGGATTAATCTAACCTAATCTCACATAGTTTTCTCTTTAGGCAATACAAAGAAATAAGCACTTCTAAAGTGCAGCTCACCCCATCTTCTACAAGTCCTCTAAAGTAAATCAGATTAGTGGTGGCTTAAAAGTTCTTGTTTCTATTCATTAACTAAAAGAGGAGTCTAAAGTGACTAGCTCAGATGAAGATATCTGGATTGTAGTTGTCTACGTATAATTTCTCAAAGTGGCTAAAACTCCACAGAGAAATTTCAGAATAAAAAATGAAAAACTCATGACAGAGACACCACAAACTATGAGACAGAACAGTTCACACAAGTCTTCACAAGCTCCCACTTCAACATCACATGCTGACATGCAATCTGAAACAGCTTGAAATTTGTATTGGATAAACTTTGGTGTATGAAGTACCCAAGCTGAAAAAAAGCAAACAAGAAGCAACAAACTCACAACAGAGGTGCTAAAAAGCACCTGACATCATTGTCCTAATAAAACAAACACGGTTATCCAGTACAGTCTGGAGAATACAAGACTTCTCCTGATCATTAAAAATATTAAACTATCGGAGAACCCAAGAGTAACACCATTTTCTGGAGAAGTGACGGTCATTTGAAACATAGCTATGAAGGACGGAAGATGACAACAATGCAAAACTTAAAGAACAACAGACTAGATTCAGGGCTAAAGTTCCCTATGCAAACCAGGTGTCACAAAGAAGGACCTTTGGGAGTATTCTCCACTTTGATTCACATTAGAGAGTTTTCTTGGCTAATGATAAGCATTGTCTCTTTTCCCTTTCTGACTGTTATTACCAGCTCTAAAACTAGCTCTGTGGAGAGCTATACCCTGCTATTTTTAGAAAATTGTGGCATAATATGTTAAGGAACTGAGCTCCACAAAACCCTCTGTAGTTCTGAGGAGCCAGAAAACAAAGCAGTTCAATGTGGAATCCTGTATGAGACAGAGCTGGTTCATACTACTTTTTAGAAACATAGTAACACAAGAAACACTGGTACAACACATCTCTTCTATTCCAACTTTGATTACAGAAATACATCACTCATCAATTGCTTTGGAAACTGCAGACAGACAACCTGTCAAATGGTCAGCCATAGGTTAGTTAGTATGGAGGATTCAAAAACAAGGACCTTTCAATTCTCCATCTCAAAAGACACATCAGAGTATTTCAGTATTACCTTGTGAAGAAAATAATATTAGAGACAGGAGATACATCTGCATCACAAACTCAGTCTAACATCTGCACAGGAACAGGAGATTTACAGCAGAAATTTTTTATCTCTAACCTTAAAGTTATCTGAGACATGTGAGAGAGAACTGAACATATCTGAGAGAACTGAAGATCAACAAAGCATTAATATGGTGGGAAGTATTAAGTTGTCTGGTATTTGAGGGAAAGACCAATATGGAGACCAAAGATGTCATTAGCTGCAGCCCAGCTTCAGCTGAATCAGAAGGGATTGCATAACACACCAGAAACTTGTGTCCTGGATAGTGACATGTAGGTGCTCAGATGAAGCTACTCTTCACCACTCTCTCAGTAAAGAAATTTTTCCTAATATCCAGCCTGAACCTCCCCTGGCACAACTTGAGGCCATTTCCTTTTGTCCCGTCGCTAGTCACTTGGGAGAAGAGACCAACACCCACCTCTCTGCAACCCCCTTTCAGGTAATTATAAAGAACGATAAGGTCTCCCCTCAGCCTCCTCTTCTCCAGACTCAACAACCCCAGTTCCTTCAGCCTCTCCTCATAAGACTTGTGCTCCAGACCCCTCACCAGCTTCGTCGCCCTTCTCTGGACACGCTCCAGCACCTCAATGTCCTTCTTGTAGTGAGGGGCCCAAAACTGAACACAGGATTCGAGGTGCGGCCTCACCAGCGCCGAGTACAGGGGCACGATCACCTCCCTGCTCCTGCTGGCCACACTGTTTCTGATACAGGCCAGGATGCCATTGGCCTTCTTGGCCACCTGGGCACACTGCTGGCTCATATTCAGCCAGCTGTCAATCAACACCCCCAGGTCCTTTTCTGCGGGGCAGCTTTCCAGCCACTCTTCCCCAAGCCTGTAGTGTTGCCTGGGGTTGTTGCGACCAAAGTGCAGGACCCAGCACTTGGCCTTGTTGAACCTCATACAATTGGCCTTGGCCCATCGATCCAGCCTGTCCAGATCCCTCTGCAGACCCTTCCTACCCTCAAGCAGATCAACGCTCCCACCCAACTTGGTGTTGTCTGCAAACTTGCTGAGGGAGCACTCAATCCCCTCATCCAGATCATAGATAAAGATATTAAACAAGTCTGGCCCCAAAACTGATCCCTGAGGGACTCTGCTTGTGACTGGCCGCCAACTGGATTTCACTCCATTCACCATGACTCTCTGGGCTCGGCCATCCAGACAATGTTTTACCCAGCAAAGAGTGCACCTGTCTAAGCCACGATTCGCCAGTTTCTCCAGGAGAATACTGTGGGAGACAGTGTCGAAGGCTCTACTAAAGTCCAGGTAGACAACATCGACAACCTTTCCCTCATCCACTAGGTGGGTCACCTGGTCATAGGAGGAGATCGGTCATAGAAGGAGATAGAAGAGGAGATAGAAGGAGATCAGTTCAGTTGCCTCCAGAACTAGTCAGCAGCTAAGTACGAATACTGTGAATCTACACTTTTTTACACAGTGACTGCTGTTGTAAGTGGTCAGCATTCAGGTATCCAATTTCTGTGGAGGAACTGCCAAGGGACTGCAGTACAGAGTGGATTCCCAGTGTACAGTGGGTAACTGTGACTTGTCAGCTCTGTTCAAAGCAGTAGGAGATCTGGAAGTTTGGGGTAAGGAGGGAGGAGGACATGAGGGCATGTCACCCTGACTTGAGGAAGAAAAGCAATGTGGCCAATGGCAGAAGAAAAGGATGTGCTCATCAATGATGAGAAGAGGTTCCTGAATTACATCTGCGTACCTCAAGAGTATGTCCTTTTCTGAGGTGTCACTGGTACCATGCTCTGAGAATGTCTCAGAGCCACAGATTGCTGAAAGCTGAGCTGTGTCCATTGTTCAGGGAAAATATCCCTCCCTGCGTGCTTGCGCTGCTTCATACTGCTCCTCGAGCATCTGTTGCTGGCCACCATCAGAGACAAGATGCCGAACTACACAGACCCTTCACGTGACCCTGGACAGATGCTCTAATGTCCATAGTTTAACTCCAGCACTACCTTTGTTTTATATACATTTGTTGCTACTCATTAATCTTTTCAGGAAGAAAGCAGTTTCAGTGATTTATCCTAAGAGAGGAATATCAGAACATTAACCTTCCTTCATTACTTGGTCTATGCATTTCTTTTGTACCCTCCACTTAGTGCTTTGCACATTACTTCTCACTGCAGGGCCTTTGGAGGTTGAGAGGAAGAAGTAGTTATGGAGGACACAAGGCAGGAATGCACACTGAAAACTGAGAAAACAGTATACACCCAAAATGAAATTTCTGCCCTCAGTGGGTGCTCCTCTATATTTCTTAACTCCCCATTAATAGTGTTCTAAGCATTGCCTGGATTGCTGAATGAAAGGCAATTTGTGATATGCAGTAGAGTCAATGGAATCTTTGTTTTAAATGTTACAATTAAATAAATGCTTTGTTTTCACCACTGCCAGAAGTAATCAGATGAAAGAAGGATCTTTTCCTAAGTGGGAAGACCATTATAGGTTGAATGTCTTTGTACACTAGTTTTAGAAGCTGTTCATAGCTGAATAAATACTAAATACTCTTACAATGCAAGGTAGGATGTGTGTTTCAGCTTTAATAGCTACTAACTCATTTAGCTGGAGGGTAACACCAGGCTAATCAAAGGTCACCCAAGTCCTGGCTGATGTTGAATGGGAGTTGACAGCTTTCCAGAGTAGCACACAATTCATGAGGATTTTCTCTTCTGCAGGAACAGTATTTGTCTGGAATTGACACAATGCTGACTTTCAAACTGATTAATTCAAATCCTTAAAGACTCTGAAAAACCAGACAACTTTTCAAGTTTTATCCCAGGGAAGAAGTGTTCATCTGACAGGGAAACTCTGGTCTCAGGCAAATTACTGAAGTCCAATAGCAATATGTTTCCTAAACAGCAGCAGGAATCGGGGACCTGCGCAGACAACAAATTTCAGGTTGTGTACTTTCAGTTTAAAATGACACTGACTTCAGAGTCTAAGCATGATTCATGGAAAAGAGAAGCATATATTTTTGCATTCATGGGAACAAAACAATAGAAAACGTAAGAAATAACAAGGAAGCTTTAGGAATGTTTGTTTGTAAGACTAAACAAGATATACTTGAAGCGCATACAGTCCTTTCACAGACACAAAAAACCTCCAGTGACATGGTAAATGAAAAACAACATGTTTAAACACCAGCCCTTATTTCTGAAAGGTACTGCATCTGACTGCATCATAAGCTTGAATTCGTATGGTAAATTTTATTACCTTTAAGAGTCAAAGTTCATTGTTCAAATGTGTGTGTGTACACACTCTCTGGCAGATGCAACTGTTGTGATTGCACATGCAAATTGATTACTGTCCCCTGCAGACATGCTGAGTACAAGTTAGTGTACATGGGAAGAAATGCAGCCTATTTTACGATTGTAAAATGTCGCCCAGAACAAAAATACAATTTTTCAATAGTACTTGAAATAGTTAACTGTAATGCACTCTTACAGCCAAGATTACCCCTTTGAGTATGTCACATGCACACATTCTCTTATAATGTACCTTAGTAGATACCTTAGTATGATGTACCATTATATAAAAAATTATAGTGGATTTAAGATCAGGTCAAGAGGAAATGTGAAACTCATCAGCTAGGGGAAAAAATGAGAGGAAATATCATACAATTAGAAAATAATTAAAATTCTAATGAACTTAAGCCTGACAAGGACATTTGTCCACGAACCCATGAAAAGAGGGGATGTTCTTTGAAAAGATAATGAAGTAGAAAAAAAAAATGCTTTGCTTTGTGGCTACAAAGGAAATTAAAAAGATGATATATCAATGTGTAATAAATGTAATTACATAGGTTATGCAACTGCAGGGTACAAAATACCCATACATTATAAAGTCTGAGACCTACAGCTGTCTAAATAGCCTACTGAAATTCCTTAATCCTCGTTCTGTCAGGCAGTAAGAATTGCTTTGCAGAACAAGAGCTCCAGGACTGTGACTACAATCACTGTGGAGGAGATGGCTGCTGCACAGACCACACGTTCAGAGATGTTCCTCTGTATCTGTGACTCCATTTCTAGCACCACTCTGGATTTCCCACAGCACTGGATTTGACAACATTAGTGAGCTGAAAAATGGTATGTGAGCTTCACAGCTGCCAATCTCCTACCTTTACAACCAGGTATCATGAGCAGGGTATTATACCTTTCCATAGGAGGGAACACAGAAGGTCGTTAAACTGTTTGGGTAGAGGGAGGCGGTGGTTTTGCTTTTCTTTTTTCTTCTAAATAAATCTGTTATTGTGTTTAATTAAAGTTCTCACTCATATTCAGAATTTCTAAATACTTGTAACAAGCAGAGAAAAAGAAACCAACTGAAATTAGTTCCGATTCAGAAAGGCAGAAATGTCATTAAAAAATCTTAGCAAATCTTTCCATTCCATTGTAACAATTATAACAATTGTTTTTAATTTATTATAGATGGCTAAAATGTTTCCTCTTTTACAGCTTTAATTTTTGAAACTACTGAGGGAAGAACTTGAGTGGCAAGCGTGGTGCAAATTTGTCCTGTAGAATTGTCTGTTTTTTTCTCTTCTCTTCACTTGCTCTCTTTTTTGTGTCATTTATGCTTGTTCTTTTTTGTATAACGACACTTCTCTTTAGTATATACCCTCTCAAACTCTGAAATCATCTCTTTGGTTTGCATCACACCCAGAACAATTGACTACAATGGGCCTCCCTGGATACTTCAGTAGCACCATGACTAACAGCATTAGTTAGCCACCTTGGGTCAATGGGAAGCTCAGAGTATCAGGGACAATATCAGAACAGAAGTTCTCTTTCTCTTCCATTTTCCTTTCTTCCCCATCGGCTCTCTTACCTTTTCTTTTGGTTTCTCATTGCTGATTAAGTAGAAATGCTGTTTCAGAAAAGAGAACATTTCCTCCCTTACGTATTTGTGCTGATAGTTAATGCATATTAAAACCAAATTATCATCAAATAGTTCTCCTTTGCCTTTCCCCTTCCCCAATATATTAGAAAGCTGCACTAAAACAATTTGTAGACTAGTTTGCAAAGGGCAAAGTCTCACTCAGGACTCTTTTATTCCTGATTAGTCTGACCACACGTTCAATAAAGTGCTATTATAGATCTGCTCAGCAGTGAGAGTGTGGAAACTCAAGGGAGGAAGTAATGACTTGGTTTTTTTTTCTCTCAAGTGTTCTTCCATTGCACTAATCAACAGTATTCAGGTTATCCTAAGAAAGAAAAAAATCAGCAGCATTCTAGCTTTCTTCAAATCTTTACTTTTCACTGCTCTCCCTAGTTTGGGTTTTGATGGTGTTGTTTTTGTTTTGCACTTTCAATATTTTTGTTGGGGTATTTTTTGATATAAAGCTCAAGGCTCTGAGTGGAGAGGAAATGTTTTCTGGCACAAATGTGTTGCTGTATTCATCCTTTCTAGTGGTACCTGTTCTGAGTTAAATTGATTAAATTTGCAGAGACATAGTCAATTCCAAACACAGCAGGCACCTGAATTTCTAGACAAAGGTATTGTCCTACTTGTCCTCTGCTGTTGTAGTCCAGTAGAGTTAAAGTAAGAGGAATGTGTGAAAATTAGTCTACTGTTAGTCAATTTATGTGCTCCTTAAACAGTAGTAAGCAATTGTACCTTTTATATAGATCTATTTCACCATTTTGATAGGAAAATATAAAAGACTCCACCAAAACAGAAAGTGCAAGTTATTAGTCATTTAGCATAATAGGAGCATACCTTGATTTTCAATAATTTGTGAAGACCTGTTATAAGTCATAACTAATGAACTAACATCATTCCCTCAACTACCATCTGCAGAGGGTGGTAACTACGTAAGAATAGGATCCCCAGCATAGTGGGACTCTAGCCAGTTAACATGCAGGTAGTGTGGGAAGCAGCCCTTCACACAGATGTTAAGTAAAAAATAGACTGTTTAGAGTTATATGTGATGATTAGGATCACAGTAAGATGACAACCCTATTCAAATAAGTAACAGAGTCTTGTAAAGGTATTGCCCAAGAATAGTAAATATGTACCTGAGATATTTGAGACAGGAAGGCAATATAACACAGCAAGAATAGGACAGCAGGTTTGGTACCCAGGTAGAGATGAGAAGAACTGCTGGTTCCTTTAGCTTGGAGCTGATCTGTCCTGAGGTCAGCTGTACCTCAGTAAGTTATTCAAACAGTACATACCTTCATTACTCCTGTTTGCTTGCCCAGGGGTCCTTGCACTCTTTCAACACCAAATGTTGTCAATTTAATCTAAACTAATCTAATCAATCAAAATAAAGTCATGGGCCTGGGGCAGGGGTTATATATTAATTTGCACTTGAGCAACACTTGCTGTAATGCAATTATGCTGGTATTGTCTGGTGGACAGTGCTGGTGATGGATGCAAAGGAAGCCTGCTAGCCTGTGATACCCATCCTGGTCATTGCTAACAGCATGCAGACTAGCTAGCTTGAAGACAAGGCTCACGCAAGGTACAGTCAGAGCCAGATGCTGTCAAGGGCAGCAGACAGATGGTGATAGCAACACTTAGTCCTGTGGCCTGTTTTGCCCACAGCAGCCCCCTTGAAAGCTGCACTGACTGCTGACGATGCCAGGAGAAAAAATGGGGTACATGGCATGCAGGCATCTGCAACTGAAAGGTCTCTCTTATAACCCTCCCTCCTTGGGGTCCTTTGTTTGGGCACCTTAAGTGATGCACAAACAGATTTTGTAAGCAGGGTACATACTACTTGAAAGTATAAAGCAATTATTTATGGGATTATTATTTATGAGCTCTACACCCAGTAGAGCTAGGATTAAGGAGCTACTACTAGGCTTAGCATTAGTATGCTCTTCATGAGGCCTTTGGAGGCCAGGCAGAGCCCTCTCAGGAGGGGAAGGGTTGACCCTTGCTGCTCCCTGGAGTTGATCCTCTGATCAACTGATATGGCTGACTTGCCATATTCTAACCCCTAGTTTTTTCCTGTAATATTTTCTACTTTTCACGTTCATGTTTTTCCTCTTGAATCCTTGAGCTGCAACCTACCCCTGTCTCAACAATCCTGCCTCTTCATTTTTACCTTTCTTTTCTGACGTGGCTCTGCTCTACAGAGTTCTCAGTTCTTTTGCACAACTTCACAATTTCTTCAGCAGCCTCAGCCAAGGTTATGCAGCTGGGACATACTAGACCTGAACTGAACCGTGGGGAGGGAAGGGGTGTTACAGAGGGGGCTACAGAGCAAGTGGTTACAGTTACCCAGCTGTACCATATCAAAAGTAGACCTTGGACCAGAGACACTGAATCTTTTATCTCTTTCCTGAAACAGAAGCCATTATTCCTCTCTCTCTCTCCCATCAAGACTGCCCTCCAAGGCCCCCTAATGACAGCAGCGGCAAGCTGGTCCCATGAAACAGACAGTAAAATCGTTTTTTGTCAGTAATGCGAAAAAAAATTAGCTGCTTTGCTTGGAGCTTATCTTGGCTACAAGAGCTGTAGTCACTAGCAAGGCAATATGGTCAGCATTCCCTATGACAGCATACAGGAAGCTTAGGGACATCTTAGTGTTTGAGGTCCAAGATTATGTAGGGATGATACAAAAATAATCAGTCTCCTCTTGTTCTCCAGATATCTCTGAAACCTACCTCCTGCAAAAAGCCCTTTCATCAAAGTTCCTCCAGTTGAGCACAATTGTATGCATACAAAAACAAGTTCAAATGCTGTTTCTTTTTCTTGGGGAACTGCTTGCCAGGTGGGTGGGGATGATCATCTCTTCTAACATGCCAGTTACTTAAGCATCAGTTCTCATTAGTAAATGGAGAGAGCAGAGTTCCCTTCACAGGACTGGAACAAAAGGAAGGGAAGACCCAAGTCTTTGTCCGCAGTCAGTTTCTGAGATTCAGTGTTACAGGAGGCCACAGACAAACTCTTTAGCCTAGTTTTAGATGTGCTAAATGGTTTTATGGATAAACATGATTTTTGTTGCATGAATTAAACTTAAATATGATCATATCTTTTGCTTCAAGGCATAAACTGATTATTGAAAGAAGGAAGGAAAAAGTTCTGTGCCTCAGTCCATGCGTTGCATAATGCTGTTGGCTAAATATAGTTAATGAAGCCTTTGAAGCACCAGATGCTAGTTGCTTCAAGAGACAGAGAATAAAACAATAATCTACTACCATTTGCCTAAACCATATTTTTTTAGAGTTGGTGGTTCAGGAAGATTTTTCTTGGGTGGTTATTTACCTGAGGAGGTCAAAAAAGTCAAAAGACCTTTATTAATCTAGCATGGTAGAAACATTTGGGCTTCACTTTACAGTCACTGAAGCTGATGGGAAGTTTGACAATTACTCCAGGGGCAATAGAATAAGTCTTTTAATTGGAAACATGCAAACTATGATAAGAAAATCCCAATGTTTAACATTCAATTCACTGAAAATTCTCTTAGGTTTTAGAAATAATCTGATCAAGACTTGGAAAGGAAGAAGCTATCCAAAGTCAAAATGTCTATATAACAAGCTCCTTCTGCTTCATTTATTTCCTCAAACAATTAATTCAGTGCAAAACTATTATTCAGCATAAGTGAATACAAGGATTTATTTTAATATCTTATCTAATCATTTAAAATCCCAGTCAAACATAACAAATTTTCTAGTTTAAGGCTGATGTCAACATCAAGTCCATCCAAAGCCTGTATGCCTTTTGCCTTGTTAATATAATTTAAAAAAATACATATTTAAATTATGTGTGTGTGGGTAGACTTGACAAAGTGTAATAGGTATAAATGTAACGTTCCTGACAAGAAAAAAAGTATGAAAACAACTGATAGCAGAATTGCTTTACTGCTGGGACATTTCAGTGAAGTGCTACTGAGTTCCCAGACCTATACAACTCACCCAACAGGCGTACAGTGTCTCACCTCCCCGGAGGCCCCTTTGCATCATGCAGCTGGGAAGGTGTCTAGATTTGGTTGCCCTGCATTTTGTATACTTTGTAGGTTTTGGAACAATCTTTTTTATCTCTTTCCTTCCCTTTCCCTGAGCTGGAGGTAACAATGTCAGAAGGATTTAGATGAGAACATAAGGAAATTTTGGGTTCAAAAGCATTTTGGCACACTTTCATAATTTGCTTTTGGGCAGCCCTAACTGATATTCAGCACCTAGAAATTAGAAAATGCATATGCGCACAGTTAGTATTTGACAAATAAAAGATAGCTGAACTAGACTTAAAATATTTTTATGCTCTGGCAGCTCAAATGTTCGTGGTATAAAAAGCATATTCAGCACTGTTAAATCTAGCCTTCTCACCCCCACCGCCGTCACCCCCACCTTGTTCTACCATTCAGAAACAGCGATGTTATGCATCTCCCAGAGACCAACTGGTGTCCAGAAATATTTTCCAATATATTGCAGCCATATGTGCATGTGTTGAAAGCCGTTTTAGTAGGGCAAAAGTAAACTTCATGAATGACCCATGGGCTTTGGTTTGTTCAGCGTCGCTGCACAGGGAAGGCCAGGGGCAACACTGACACCTTCTGATAAGAGGTGGATACATCCATTCCCTTGCTATTGCAGAGAAGCTCTCTCTGCATCTGCAAGAGTGGGTGGTTCTCACATATACTTCTATTTCTGTGTTTTCAGGCATCTTCCCAAGTCTTTTCAAGCATTGCACATTTTCAGTATTCAGCCTGATGCAAATTTCATCTAAAAAGAGACGGCAGAGAAGGAAAACAGGGCGATGAGGGCTGGCAAAGGACTCCCCTGGCAGAATCTGTGAGAAAAAATTCAACTGTGTTGTTTCTACGGTGAGGTCTTCCTGTGTTTAGAAGTTCAGTTGCAAAATAATGCGAAATGTGGGTATTAGATACAGTAAGTCATCAGGTCATCAGTCACTGAAGATAAAGACCCTGGAGAAATAGGCTTAGACTTGTTTTTCTTAAAGAATCATTTATAAAGAGACAGAGATTTAACTGCAGAGAGAGAGATATAAGGTAGTTAAAGTAGCAGATAATAAACACAAAGGCTTGAGCTAAGCAAAGAAAATTTTGCTTAACATAGACGAGTTGCTTATGGGGAAAAAACCCAAAATAAAAGACCTGCCTGTTCAAGAATCTGAAAAATTATGTTCACTGAAGTGAGTGTAATGGGATTCCATTTGCTGCAGAAAATCTGGGTAAAATACAATGCACTAATTTTCCATTCATATTACCATAACCACAAAATCCACTTAGCATTAGTGACAACATTTTCAGTCTCTTGTTTGTGTTTTGCCCAGGCAAAGCACAGGCCTGAGATCAGTGCATGATAGAAGCATAAGTTACAAATTATAGTAAGTAACCAGTGGTGGATTAAGAGTAAATGGAACTTGATATGCTCAGATCATTATCCTGCCCTTGTCCTCCCTACACATGCATATCACAACAGGTCAGACTGCATATAACACTCAGATTCCTTCCAGGATAGTTTTCTTCAGGAGCTTTCCATTCCGGAGGTGGACAACCAGGTGACGTGTTAAGGGACAGTGGTCATCTTTCAGCCCATGCACCGGAGATGCTGTCCAAAAGAAAGCACAGGAAGGGATGGTACATGCTGCATTTCATCCTGACGTTGTATCAGGGCTCAGCTGCAGTATATATATCTGTATCTGGCACCTGCAAAACACTTCCTTCTATCCCATGGAAGAAATAAATAACTTTATTTCTAGCATGAGGCATTGCAATTATGTTTCTCCACTGATAGTGTAGAACTTAGAAACCCTAGAGAACAGGGTTTCTGAATAACAACAGATACTTACCTCTTTCTTCAGCTAAATTGCCATACTAGTCATTAAAACTGTTTTAGTTAACTGACGGGTTCTAAGGGTTTTTTAAGAATGCCTATCTTTAATAGCCTAAATCCAGATTTGTGAGTCTATTGACACCTCATGGCTAAAACTCACTGGAACTGCAAATTTCTGTGTCAGCCTTAATCTGTCTGCAAAGATGAAGATGAAAATTCATCAAAGTTATTAATCATAAGCAAAAGATTAATAATTTTACTGTTTGCTACCAAATAGAAATATAGGTATACACAAATACCAAACATCAGCCTGGCTAACAAGGCTCCTCTTGAAAGTAATTAAAAAAAAACATTGAAAGATTTTTATTTCCTTAAGGGTTTTCTTCTTGCAGAATCACAGAAGTAAACCACAAAATATTTATTTAAATAAGAACATTTCTCAGCTCTGGAGGTAACCAAATCACCCACTATGTTTTGCCTTTAGTATTTAAGATATGTATCAAAACTTAATAGGCTCAGTGTATTTAGAATTCAAATTTCTGTACAGATTAAATGTTTCTTTTATCTATTGATCATTGCCCATTATTTGTGAGACTGGCAGAGGGTTTGTGAGAAAAGTAGGTCTTCTACACCCTGATGAAAAATTGTATTTTTAGTCTATATACCACACTAGAAACAGGCTTCAAAATCAGAGGTGTATTTTGCATCGACGAGCCCTTCTGCATTCAGTGCAGTGCATTTGACTAGATCCATGTCAAAGTACTTTTCTTTAACAGTGAGACCTATATGACAAACACAGTAGCATGGAAATACTAAAACTAGGTTTAAACTCACTAGCTCTGGTCTATGGGCCCCTTGTGCCTTCCTTCTTGGTCACGTTGTGGCATACAGTTTGAGCACCCTGTGGCCACTGATGGGTGCCTGTCCATACCCAGGCAAGGTAGGGCAAGGCTAGCTCTGGTAATATACAAGTATCTCCAGTTTGTGACCAGTTAAGATTCTTCCTCTCTTTTCTCTCATGTTATTTTTGCTTGCTTTTGCCAGCAGTTTTGCCACATCAGTCCCTATGACTAGTCTGACCATTTTCCCCATCTTGTTTCTTTTGGAAGTCTGAGCTTCATCCTGGCCTAGATCAGAAGCAAGCGGGCAGTGGTCTGAATGCTGCTTGGTCTATCTCTGGCCTTATTACACCTCTGATCCCACCTTGCCATCCCAGCACCACCTCAACAACACATTAGCTTCTGTCAGTGATGGGCTGAAAGCTCGCTAGTGACCGTAAGTCTGAGGACGTGGCTCTGGGGCTGCTCAGCAGTGGGGGGTTACTGCTCGTCTGCTCAGGTCCGTAACAGGTAAAAGGAGAGGGATTACTGATGAAACAAGAGAATACCTTGGCCATGGAAACAACTCTGGTAGTGAGCATGAAAGAGGCAGGAGGGCAAGAAGAATTCAGATCTTTTACATTACACTTACAGAAGGAATTTAAGATGTATTAAACACTGGGGAAGTGAGCCAGAGAGGAGAAGGGCTTCAAAGACCACAAGCTAAAGGAGGGAGGATTTCACACCATAAGCCAAGCCCCTGTGGACAGCCAGCTGCTTCCTTAGACAGGAGCTCCTTTGGAGGCTTTCAGAGCCCCATTTAAGGACAGTAAGCCTGGTCTTCTCTTTGTGTCATGAAGCTGGATTAGGATTACTGGAGAATTTCTCTACTATTTGAGAATTTAGTCAGCCACCAGCCCAGCTCATGAGGGTGTCCAACTCCTAAATGAGTTTTTTTAATGGCCAAACATTATTGTCTGAGCTTTATACAAGACCCCTCTGACTTCTAATGTTTTTTTATGGTCTCATGCACTTCCTCATCAAAGTCTTCCTGGTGCTGTGTTCAGGTAGCACCAGAAATTGGTGTTGTCTTAGCCAGCATCTAAGCATATTACAATCAATAAAAACACTTATTGAAGAAAAATGTTTGTGATGGAAACAGGACAATTTTAGCAAAAGGACAGACAATACTAGATGGAGAGCAACTGGATGCATCATTCCCAGGAGTTCCTGGAAAGTGACCTGAAATTACAAATATTTAGTCTTACTTTTGGGTTGTCATTAAAATTCTGCGGAAGTGGAACTGGCGAGCCATGAAATGAGACAACATTCATGCCCAAGTATCACATAATCTGTAATAGTCAATGCTATCTGCATTAAAGTGCTGCATTTCTAGACTTCACCCTTGCAGACTTCTTTGAGCTTCACCACAGGAAAAGAGGAGGTCTCCTACTTGCTGCTTCAGTGCTTGCCTTTTGTTACTCTGGAAAAAAAGGATGAATGATTTTTCAGTTTCCTTTCTCCTCTTTTCTGCCACTTCACCACCATGCCTGACTTCCTCCTTTGTCCACTTCCCATCTCCCAAGCCTCTTTCAACTGCTTTTTTCATGGAACTGCCACAGATAACTCCTTAGCAGAAGGTTTGAATATGTATTCCCTGTAAAAAGGCCACCAGAATAGACCAAAGACCAAAGCAAGAGCTTCCTAAGCGTGGCATTGCCAGGCTGTATTACCTCTCTGCATCCCTGCAGGAGAATCACATTCCCCTTCTGTTATTTTAAAAGAAAAAAAAAAAAAAAAAAAAAAAAAGAAGAGGAAGTGCTTTTTTTTTGCTTGACTAAGTCAAGTTTAAAAGCAGGGCTTGATTGGCAAGGAAGAAAATGAAATGCATTCAAGATGTAGAAATTATTTCACTACACCAGTTAATGTTTAGCTTTCTTAGGCTTTTCTTTTTCACATCATTCATCCATATCATTATTTCCCATATTTAATTTGTACTGAAGCGCTGATTTTACTCTGCTTGTGCACATGGTTACTTCGGTATTGCCTAGAATTGGGAGAGAAACATCCTTCTAAAGAACGGTTAGAGTCAAACTCCAGCTGTTCAGCCTTGCTGAGGACTGCCTCAGCAACATCTCCCCAAACAGCAGTATCAGCAGCAGGGCATGCATTCTGGTATTTGTTAATTGTATCTGTGAAGAAAATCACTAATACTCATTGCAGGAATTTCAGAGCAAAGCCATCTAACAGGATAAGCATTGGGAACCTACCAAATGGGCCTGATTTGTGCAGAAGACTATATCCAATAACAATATTAATATAAGGAGCTTGCTTTTCATGTGAGCACTCTGCCTCAGTTTGGCTTCCATTCTTTCCTAAACAGCTTTTATGTGAATTAAACCTGGATATAAAAAGCAAGCTTTGTCATTTCAGGGGTTGGTTTTATTGCACACTTGCATCACTGACTCTGCTACAATTACTGCAGCTGTATACAATTTCACTACCAACAATTTTTTTTTGTACAAATGACATTATTTACATATTATTCTAATTAATACAGTGCATACAATCATATATACCAGAAACATCTAGAAACCAATATTAGCTTCTCCATGTTTTTCCACATAGTCTGTTTAATGTAATTAAACCATGAGGAGTCAGTTTATTCTCTGATGTAAACTTGAATTTTTTAAGGTGTAAAAAACCATTCATAGTCCATAATTAACTCTGTCAAAACGTTAAAAAACATTTTTAAACGGTCCAGAACATCACAGCCACTCTATCAAAAATTCCTTTATCTATCTCAGTATTGCATCAAATAAAGAGAAACGTAGATGATGTGTCACATGGTCAGTATTTCACACATTAGCAATTATTTAGTTTTCAACTTACAAAACATTTTGTTGCTATGAATTCATCCAAAGGGAAAAGCAAATAAGTTTCCAATATTAACAGATATAAATCTCTAAATCAAAGCACCCAGCATTATACCCTTTGAAAAATCAAGCCATTTTTTCTATCCAACAGTTAGAATGACAATGACTATGAATCAGAGCTGCCTGCCTGTGATATCTGGAGACTAATCTCACATGATAACAAAAGATGGCAGACAAAGGTAATAGTTAAGGAAAAAAAATACATCAGGAACTAACACCAGGAGAAAGTTCAAACTATTGAGTAGAACAGCACACAGTAAAAGTTGACAAAGTCAGGAGAGCACTAGCAAGATGTACACAGCTATTGGATTGGGCAGGACCCACGTGGGCCAGAACACAATGTCCTTTGCTGGGGTTAAGGAAAAATTGGAGTGATGTCAAAGTAACAAAGCTGAGCCAATTTTGGGATAGAGCTCACTATGTAGTATGTAGCAGGGTCCTTCCATTCAGTTTCCTATGCTGTACCTTTTCCAGAAATGCAATGACATTTGTATGTGACATAGAAGAATTCAGCATCCATTAGTCTGCCATCATAGACTCCCAGGTTGGCAGGATAGGGCAATGCCCCTTCCAGGGTAATATATTTTTCATTCCTCTTTTAATTATCATAAATGCTTTCATACATTTCTGACATTGATAGAGAAAAACTGCAATCTCAATAAAAGTATTGAACCCTGAAAATTAGACTCAAATTTATGTGGCAGTTTAGAAACATGATGCCTCATTCCAACAGACACACATTTTGTAAGCACTGGCAAGTCATTACCTGATTAGGTTTCTCATGGTTACAACACACTGCTGCACCATTTAAAAAGGGTTCAAAATGACTCAGTCTCCTCATTTTTATGATCCATCATAAAATATTTTTTCTTTTGTTGCTGTGCCTCCAATATTCTTATAGCCTAATGTTTCTTAATTTGAACTTATTTTCCAGGTCATCCGTTCGGTTGTCCAATGCTATTGTCCTAAGGATTTACAACCAGATCATTGTTTTTCAAGTACTATTTTTCTCTGCTTCTAGTTTTGCCTCAGCTTTCTGCAATCTGAAACCAGTATTTCTATTGCGGTCATAGAAACTGTATCACTCAATGTAATTCTGTCACACTGAGCAAGACCAGTTTTATTTGATAAATGAAGTGCATGTTTCCAGACACTCAGATACTTTACATAATGGAATGGAATGAAATGAAATCAGATCAAATCAAATCAGACCAAATTTAATCGAATAAGAGGACCACCCTTCTCAGAAGAAGAGGTTGAGTTCTGAAGTATTCCTCTGCCCAGAAACTAATCCTTACTGCATTCATTCATACCAGGAGTAACATAAAAAGTTTAAAGTCCAAATCAAGTAAGTAGGAGCCTTGGCTTTTACTCTCAGCTCTTACCATAACAAATTCCGTCACTGCCCCAATTCTACATCCCTCAAAACCTACACCTGCCTTCAAGTCACAAGAAGGTGCAGAGGGGTCCCTCCAGGGTTGCTGGTGCAGTAACTGCTCACAGGACAGAGATATTTTTTCACAGTCCATTGTATTCTAGGAGGTGCATAGGTGAGGCACGCTGCCTTCTCAGCAATAGCCAAAGGGCTTTTTCAGAAGTACCCATAAAACTTCAAAGCTGGTTGGATCAGCGTACTGGTTTTGGCTGGGATAGCCAGGGGAGGTTTAAGCTGGATATTAGGAAAAATTTCTTTACTGAGAGAGTGGTGAAGCATTGGCACAGGCTGCCCAGGGAGGTGGTGGAGTCACCATCCCTGGAGGTGTTCAAAAAATGTTTAGATGTGGCGTTGTGGGACATGGCTTACTGGGCATGGTGGTGTTGGGTTGATGGTTGGACTTGATGATCTTACAGGTCTTTTCCAACCTTAATGATTCTGTGATTCTGTAATTTTATTCATAGTAGCTTGTATGGGGCTATTTTTTGGATTTGTGACCAAAACAGTGTTGATAACACAGGGATGTTTTAGCTAATGCTGAGCAGTGCTTACACAACATCTTTTCTGCTTCTCACACTGCCCTGCCAGCGAGTACACTGGGGGTGCGCAAGAAGCTGGGAGGGGACACAGCTGGAACAGCTGACCCCAAACGACCAAAGGGATATTCACAGAATCACAGAATCAACACCAAACTCAGCAAAAATGCCGTGCTGTAGAGAGATAGTGAGTACCAACATACACAGATGCTGCTTTATCCTGGCAGACAAAGTTCTGAAGCCAGACTTTTTATTTTAAAGGCAGGGAAAAAAATACTGCAGTTAAAATATTATTTTCTGGGTGTTTGCAAACTGGGCCTTGTCCTCTTCCTCTTGCGCTTGAACTCATCTCTTCCAACAGCCACATCTCTTTTAAGTAGCACCCTTCTCAGCCACCACTGCCGAAAGTCCTGTCTTTGCCTTCATGCTCACCGTGGTATGGCACCAAACTAACTTTTTTTTCCCAGTGGCAGGGAAGGGCAATAAGGGAGTAAAGGTAAGGGGAAGAACCTGGAGCAAGCACTTCATGGTTCAAGCCTGAAGGAGTAGGGAAGGCTGCCTGTCAGGCAAAGTACCAGCAGTAAAGATCCAGACAACCCTGGAGCAGCAATAAGGAGAGAGCTGGCTAGAGAGAGCTTTTTAACAGCCAGTCCTACTGAAGCAGATTTAGCTTCACAGACTTGATATCTCACAATAATAGATGTAACATGAAAAGTAATCCAAAAGCATACGTGAAATTAATGAAGTTGGAGGAGAAACATTGTTACTTCTATGTAGGGATGAGGTAATGATATGTCATCTTCTGGGTAGTTGGGATTAGACAGATTGGGAACTACAGCAATGAAGCTGAAATGCAGTTGAATCATGAACAAGAGTTTTGGCAGAGGAATCACTGAGAATTCTAGTAGTCTTTTGGGCTGATAGTCTTACAGACAGAAGTGACATGATTATAAAATCAAAGTTGTGTCCAATGTCAGCTAGGTGACATTATAGATGAATGTGAGACATGAACTGAGGATAATGTGGTGTGGCTGTGTCTATGCTCTCACACAAAATGTTATACTCCCAAAATATATGGGAATTGAGTCATCATGACCTTTCTACATGACCTTATCTCATTCATTGTATTCTCATTTCCAGAAAGTAGCAATTCCATTTTCTTTAGTCTTCTGTAATTAGTTACAAAGTGCTGGACTACAAATGGGATAGACTGCTACTTGATCGAGATTTCTTTGGCATAGTTTTCCTTCCTAGTGTGTCTGAATACTTTATTAATAGCTTTTAGCTCGTTTACATTTAAATTTAAGTCATATTAGAATTCATGTATTCCATTGATATACTAATCTGTTTCTCAGTTTATGTCAATTTGGGAACTTGCTACATCCCTGAATATTTTGTGCTCAAATTAAAACTGTTTAAACATGACAATATTTTATGACATGTTTAACAAATGAATTGCAAAAGGTTAGCAATTTCATCATGAACTGCTGAATTAATTTATCAAAATGAGTTTGCTAGTACTGTTATTTATAATCCACATTTGTTGTAGATACATACAGAAAAGATAGTGGGAAATTAAAACCAAAGATCTGGAGTCAAGCTTCATTTACTGCAGTACCTTCAGGTGGTCTGTGTTTCACCAGTATGATGTGGATGGAACAAGTTCAGTTAGGACAGTCAGCTTTCATCCGCTGGCTGCATGCTGTTAGGTTCTGCGTAGAGTCAGCTGCAGGACCCCATGTGCTTTCAAATTCCCTGGGTTCAGGAGGGGATTGCTCTCAGCTCCTGGCTCTGGAGATAAGCACAGGCATTCACAGGTGATGGAGCTACTACAGTGCCACATCTCGTGGTGCTGGAGTTGGAAACTTCTCAGACTTTTGTCCTCCAGTTGTTCTATGCTTTGCATACTACAGAAAGGTGTGTGTTACTTGGGTATGTTGCAGAAAGGCAATTCAGCGGCCAAAGCTCCCTTTCACAATTTATACCTTCAAGGTTAAAGTAGCTACCTTAAGACAAAGCAAAAAGCGAAAAGCTTTGTCTTATGGGGGAAAAAAAAAGAAAAAACTTCTCTTTTTTTTTTTTTACTTCTTAAAAAAAACCCCACACATATCTTTCACACCTCTGTGACCACAGGTTTTGAACAGGATCTTTAAATGAGGAAGTGTTTCCCACACTTTGTTTCAACTCTACAATGATAGACTGGCCCTTGCTTTGAAAAACAGCTCTGTTTTTGAGATCTCTCCTTGCTGTTGGTCTACTCAGCCTCCCTGGTGAGCCCCATGTAGCGGGTAGTTCAGGATCAATGGCACTTCATCGCCATTATTCCCTTTATCCCCGTTATTCCTACAGGTGAGTTGTTCAGTCTCTTAGGCTCTTCTCTTATATTCCAGCTTCTCAGTTAGTCATTCAGCAGCTCCCCCTCCATCCCTAACTGAGCCTCTGTTCCCTAATGAGGGCTCTGATACAGCCCAAGCACTGCCAAGACAGAGGTTATGTAGCAAAGTGGAGCCTTGGGGGATTGGATGGGGAGGACAAAGAAACAGTATTCAGAATTTAAAAAAAAAAAGGTCTACGTTTAAGCTTAGGTAGATCTGCACCACATCAGCCTGTCCATTACAGAGCAATTAATTATACATATTTATGCATTCATAAGTAGAGAAGGAAAAGTTAGCACAAGCATATAGAAACTGTTGTTTCAGATTATACCAGTGGTTTATTATACATAGCTGCATCTGAAAAAAGTACAAGGGAGCCTACATTATCAGCCCAAACTGGAGAGGTTTGCTTTTGGATTTGTTTCTGATCTTGATTTTTCTTAAGTTTGAAAGGCTCGTTCATTCTGTTTAAAATATCCTATCCAACACCACTAATCTGGTAAAGCAGAAGGGGAGGTGCAGGTGTAAGGGCTTATTCCAGGAAGCCTTTTGAGTGGCTGCACTGATGTTGTGCACCTGAGAAGGTTACCATTTCAGAGCCTGAAAAATTCACAAATATTGTACAAGAAGGACTCAACATACCCTCTGTGTAACTTTCTATTCTATTTTTAGTCTCCCTGAATCAAGTGACAGGTGGGAAGCGGGAAAGGAAGTTACACTGGGGGAATATTTTAGAAATGTCAATAGACTGTCAATAAAGCCCTAGAAACCAAAGCTGTGAACTATTTTCACTCACTGCCTCTCCTCTGAGCCCTTCTATGTCCCAATCATCATACACAAAACTCTCACTTAGAGGAAAAACTTTGTGGCAAAAATCCTAAGGTTGCTGCAGGCAATAGCAAAAATACGGGTTCCTTGGGGCCAGGAGGCAACCTCTGATACTCGACCCACTTCACTAGTCCAGGAACTCAACAGATAGAGAATGGTGCGGAAAAGAATCAAGTAGCACTTTGTAACAACTGCACAATCATAATGAAGGGTTACTAAGTAATTAATAGTTACAGGCATGAACAATACTTGCTGTAGGCAGCTATAAGCCCACCACTTCAAGGTTATAAACTAGAGTGATAAGCAACCTAACAGTCTGCTGGGATTTTTAACAATTGATTGAAGATTTATTGAAAGAGCTATTAATAATTTATTAACTCTATATAAACTGTTATATGTACTCTTAGATTAAAAGTGTGGTAGAATAAGCTTATGATAGAAAAACAATTTCAGCACTTACCTTACAAAAAGACTCTATTTAAGTAATACCAGTAAAAATTAAAGCTTATTTTGTTTTAAGGGGAGAGAGATGAGAGGAAGATGTTCTATCTTGTTGAAGTAAATTACAATATGACATTTACAAAATCATCTTATTTTAAAGAAAAGGCTATTTTAAAACTAGTCTTTGAAATGGGAGGAGCACTGTATACTAACAAGATTAAGCTTTTAAGGAGAGGTGGGTGGCTGACAGCTCCGGAAGACCTGTCTGAAACAGGTAGGATGGACGTGACTTGCTGTACAGTGCTGAGACAGCACTGCATCACTTCTGCACTTCAAAAGCACGTTCCTCACTTGGTCTTTGGTTTCAATCTGGAAAGAGATGATACGAGCAGCAGTGTCACTCATTGTTTCACAAAACATTGTGTAAAAATATCTGTCTGTAAAATACCTTATTGTAAGATGTCTTTTCTTCTGTTGGCTGACTTACACAAGAGCGGGGAGAGAACAAATTGTTTTACTGCTCGTCAACTCCTGACATTTATTATAGTTGTATATGAAGAGAGATAATGAAAGGAAAGAAAAAACTTTATGTACCAGGACAAGAGGAAGGTCAGATTAATATTATCTGCCATGTGGTTCCTGACCAAGAAAGGGAAAGAAAGAGCTGAGGGAAAAGGGACAAATGTGATTTGTTGTGTCAGAAACACAAGCCTGACATAGATTTATCAGTATTGTTCAGCACATAGACGAGTTGTGACACTGAAAAATTTACTTTCTGAAGCAACTCTGGGGTTTTTATTGTTGTGGGTTTTCTTGGAGTCAGGGGGTACCTTGCCTCTGTCCTGTCCTAATTATCTAGTAAATCAGCTGTTGATTTTTTTAAAGCATGTTCTTGAAAAGTGACTTTGCTCTACAATATGCTATGGCTGTGTGCTTTTAGTATTTAATGCAACCAAGAAAATATGTTCTTATGTTTAAAAAAGACAATTCAGCAGCAGTTGCAGGAAGGCCTGAACACCTCTACGCTGAACCCTCTCTCAAAGCACGTGAACATGCATGTCTGGCCGGCCTGTGCATCCGCCACAGACACAGCAATTGCAGCACAAAACCCACTGGGTGCAAACGTGCCTATTAGTGGAAACCTTTCCAAGCGTCAGTCACTGTCAAAGGTGCACTCCCCAATGCCATGCAGTTCTGCAGCCTCTTTACTGCTCTGCAGCCCCAAAACCTCCTGTCGTTGCTACTGCACTGCTGGTTGCAGAGCAGAAAAGACACTGAAATATTATGCTGTGAATGCATGGGAGGCAATCTCCACAGTGAAAGAGCAGAAGGCTGGCACCAAAATATAGGTCTTATGCTGGATATAAAAAGGTGTGATACCCAAGTGGTGGGGCCGGGTGCAGAGGTGCCAGAGGAAGGAAGAGCAGAGGAAGGAAGGGCAAAAGGGCAGGAGCAGAGCAGAAGGTGGCATAGCCATACACATCTTCCTTGTCTTGGCCTGGGGTGAGCAGGCAAAGTGATGAGAGATGGAGCTAGTTTCTAGGCACCTGAGCTCAGTATTGCCTCATCTCATTTAGGCATCTAAAAGTTACTTCATAGTCAAGGAAGATAAATAGCTCCAGAAGCACCTCTGACCTATCTTTTGCATCTTAGCATTAGATGCTGATTAGAGAAATACAGATCTAATGCTTATAAGAGTCCAGAGTGACTAGCTTCAGTGTAGACAATTACCTTCCAGACATTCATGTCTGGGGTGTATATTGACCACGCACAGAGCCGTAACCCCCACTGTTTCTCAGTAAATAACATAAGTAGCGATCCCAGCAGGTCCCTTTGAATGCAGGGCCTCAGTGAGTCATACCAATCAAACCTGTTTAAATCTGTCTCTGGTTTGTGCTTTCAAATATCTTCATATACTTTCACTGCTAAATGCAGCTATTCAAACTGCAGTTTTACAAATACAGTAGAATGCTTTGTATCTCTGAAAAGCTGGGGAAAAAATAAGATAATGAAAAGTTAGTCCCATGATGAGCAGTTTAGATACATATTATCTGTTTTTTCCTCCAGTCTTTTAGCTTCCTCTTCTGAGTTTATGGAGAGAATGAAAAAATGAGAATTTTTTTTCAGATCTGTTAATGAAATAAAGTGGGAATATGCATGTAGTCTTTCTGTTACATAAATAGTCACCACTTTTCTGCATCCTTTCAGTCTTATAGCTACAATGCAACCAATACACTTATTTTTTATTATATTTGTTATTCCACTCAGCTGTGACATGTAAGAACTCAGTTTCAAATGACATCTTACCACTATCCATGTGTGTTAGTTTACCTTTACATTTGCTAAAGAAAATTAATGTATTATTAGTATGAAATAGATCAAAATGTAACTCTGGTGCTCTAGAAGCAAAAGAGTTTTGGTCCTGCACCACTGAAGTCAATATGACAACTGCCATGTACTTAAAACAGAACAAGAGTGGGCCTCTGGTCATTTGGGGCTTCAGTAGAAAGAGGGATTAGAATAAGGTTAATTAAACACAAGATATATCATTGAACCAGAATATAAAGAAAGGTAGACAAGAGAGAGCCTAGAGACACACAAACTGTGAGAACAGGATTAATACAAGAAAAAAAATTCTACTATTTTGAATTTTGAATTAGGAATACAAATGTGTAAGACACATGTATTTATTACATACTTGAACTACCAATTATTTTATTTTGAAGATCTTTGGTCAGAAAAGAATGGAACAGTAAGTATAAAAATCTCAGACATGACCATTTCCCCAAATCAGTGACATAAGTAAAGACATTGATCGGAGTGCTAAACGGTAAAGTTCTCCTCCTCATCAACCTTAGCTCATTTCTTTTCTTTCTTTCCCCCGCCCCCCGCCATCCATGTGATATCCTGAAATTTTTGGGAAAAGAGATACTAAGCATCACCTAGTAAACCAGGTTCAAGACCCTTCTTTAATCAACGGTCCATTACATATACAAAGGACAATAATACTTTTTTATAAAAGGTGAGTTAGGACTGCTAACTGTATCAGGTTTCCTTACTAGAGGCATCAAATCCATCTGTGCATTTGTCACACTTTCCTGACCAGTTTTCCTCTCTGCACTTCCCCGTTGGTTTACAGCTACCACTGGGGTGGAAGCCAGAGCTGTGCTCTGCTTCTGCTCTTCTGGCCCCACTGGACTGTCTTCACTTCACAATCTAGGAAATAATGCAGTCTCTATCAATACATTTTACAACCAACCATGATACACAAGTATAGGATGTATAATTAGATTGACTGAAGGTAGTATAATAGAAAACAGGGTTGGAAAAGAGGTTAAGAGATCATCTAGCATGTGGAAAGACCAGAGCAGTCTACCTCTTGCTAGACCTTAGAAGATCACCTGACTTGGTCTAGCCATCTTTCAAGGAGAAAGAAAACAAAGCAAAACAAACAAAAAAAAATCCACTGCGAATTTCTCCAGACAGCATTTTACCATTTAACTATTCTGCCTGCTATAATGCATTTCCTAATGCCCAATCATTTTTCAAATTAAGCCTATTGCTTCTTATTCTAGCTAAAGTGACTATGACAAGACAGTTTATCATCATAATCTTTGAAACTAACTTTCCATGTATTTAAAGTCTGCTGTCATGACTTCTTTACTCTAAAATAGATAACTCAGCTCCTTTAGATTTTCTTCAGAAATCGTGTTATTTAGTTCTCTGATGATGCTTGCTCCTGCTGTTTTTCTCCAACTGGACCTAGTGTTACAGCGTTCTTCCACTGCATTTTTATCAGATCCAAATAAGAGGATTATTCCACATCTTAAAGTACAGATATTTGTTCATACCAGTGTGATATCCATAGGTTGGTTTTATTTTGCTTTGTTTGCTTGTTTTTTACAAAAGCATGATGTTTTCAGATGTGTTCACTCTGTCATCCACTACACCTCCCAGATTCTAGACAGATGGTCCCCATTCTCTGTTTCTACAGATGATTATTCTTATCTAGTATAAAACCTCACATTTATGTTTATTGAATTACATCCATTTTCCCAGGCCACTTGTCCAATTTGTCAAACTTATTTTGAATTCTAATCCTATCCTTCAAAATGTTTGCAACCCTTCCTAACATGGACTGATTTGCAAGTTTAAAAAGCTGTGTTCTCTAGTCCACTATCCAAGGTCATTAATTAAAGTGCTGAATAGTACTGGGCCCAGAATGGGCAACTCCCTATTTGATTCAATTTGGGAATGCACCATTGACATGACTCCTTACATACATTTTTCCAAACAGATATCTGGAGAGTTTACTTTCCCCTCTTTACCAGTTGCCCACTGTGTATCAGTTGGTTGTCCTAGTTTTTCCCTAGAAGCCTTGCTTTCCTGACATTCCTGACTGGGTGAACCATAGTACATCTTCACCAGGCAATATTCCTTTTTGCTTTCCTCATGCCTGTAAAAGCATTGAATTTTGCAATCTGTGGGTCCTCCCCAGTATTATTTCTAATTGATAAAGTTTAGTTTGTAGATGAGATTAAGGCAGAAACTCAGAGATAACAGGTGATTACGGCAGGGTGTTATTTATTTATAAGAAAGGGTGTTAAAAACAAGAGAATGAGAAGAAGCTACTAAGAAGTTAAATTATGTCTTCTAACCTTCATGCTTAATATCCTGCCAGTGTATCAAATTTTTTTGTCCCATTTTTTATCTGCCACCCTCCTGACAGGATATTTGTCCTTTTATGCATGGGAAGTACCAATCACCCCATGGGTGCTAGTGTGATGTAATCATTAACAATAATATTGAGGTAACATTATGTGATAAATCTACTAAATTATTTTCTGCAAGACATCAATAGATTTTAATGCTTAGTAAATACAGTCAGTCAAATTCTTCGTTTAGACAGTATCTTTTTTCATATTTTAATTCACAACATGTTATTTCTACAGAGAAAGAAAGACAGAGAGATCTGTCATCCGGAAAACTAAAAAAATTAAAGATAGCCAGCCCTGGAACTGAATTTCCTTGGTTGCCTTGTTTATGATCAATTATATCATGAGCATCTCGGATAAAAATAACAGAATACTTCATTTGTTTTTTTCAGGAGTCATTCCTTTAACGTATTTTTGTTTTGAGTTTGTTTTCATTCCACATATATATTTAAAACAGAAAATCATAAATAAAACTTCATATCATAAAAGTGCTGTTATGGACAAAAGGAGAAATCAAAATGAAACAGATTAATATATCAGGCATGAGATTCTGATCAGTATCTGTGTCTTACTCTGTATTTCCTATAGGAAATCAATCACCTTTGACAATAGATAAGTAGAAGGCCAGTGAAAATGGTGGACATATAATTTTAAAAACATATTCAACTTACACAGAAGAATGAAGCAGCACAGACTAGTGACCAGTATAAATTAAGGTTTTTATTTTGCTTCCTTCAGTTTCTCAGCCCCTTCACCCTCTGGTATTTGCAACAGTCGCTTTATTGTATCTTGTTACAAATTAAGTTGAAGGCACTTCTCTGCAGAGAAGACTTTTTTTCTCTCTGTTCGTACAGAGGTGAACACAATGTAGTCAGGACCTAAAATGGAGCCAGTTGGGAATTAGAACTAGTGAAATAACATTTCAGTAATAATATTATTTTCAATTATTATTATCATTAGAAGTTAGATATATTGCACACTCAAGCTTTAGGTCTGGAGAAATTCTGTGCCAAAGAAGGCTTCACATAAAGAATGACCCAAATTCAGTGATGAGTCAGACGTGGTTATACAGAATCCAGAAAGTCTAAAGAGCTTTGAGTTTGGCACATGGCTCAGTTTGCACCAGTTAATCTCACCACTTAATATAAATCTCCATCTACTTCTTATGCACTGACGGTACTGAGTGTTAATTATGACTTCTCTTTCATGGAACCCTTATGTTTTGTGAAAGAACTTAGACTTTGGTTTGCCATTTTTGTTATTATTTCCTCACTGCATCTCAGACTATTTCTGTGGACACAAGAATAAGCTTGCTGAAAGAGTTGAATGAGTGGAAGACTGTAAAATACGTTTCAATCTGTAATACTTCTGTCATCTATAGCTGCTGGACTGATGGAAAGATTCTCTGTTAAACTTTGAATGAATTCACTAACAGTTATCATAGCTATTAACAAGGTAACTGGTTCCAGCTTTTGCACAGAAATAGCTACTACATTTTTTTCTTCCCAGAAAAGTTTCCTCATCACAGCAGTGAAAGGGGTAAATGGTCTTTTTGAACACCTCTATTCACACACCTAGGGTACCTCTAGCTCTTTATCTAGTGAGACCAATTTTCATGGTGTGCTTCCAAACCTCATAAATATGGCCAGAAAGGTCGCTTGTTTAATCACTGAATGGTATAGGATGTCATGTGCCTGTCCACATATTTTAACAGCTTTCCAGTTCACAGCTGGCTTTCTTGTCATTCTTTATAGGGTGTCACCCAAAAATTGCTGTGGTAATTTTAAGTATTGTTATGAGGAGAATGTCTAGCTAGGTGTTTCTTAGCCCTCATGTGCTTCCAGAATATAAAACACCAGATTAAAATGTTTGGGGGGGGGGGGGGGGGGTTTCCTCCCCAAAAAAATTAATCCTGCTGTGGCTGCTAAGACAACCAATACATGAGTAATCCAGTACTGTAATGTACAAGACCAAAATGTACTATAACCTTTTGTAAAGATTGTAGCATTTCATGTTGATATGTCCTCCATATGACAGCTCTGTGTTTGCAGTATGTGACCTCCTGTATGAAATGCTGGTTTTGAAGAGCCATTGTATAGCATGCCTTTCAGTTCACACAGAGGGATGGCACAGGCCACAGGGAGCTGCAACCCACTCCTGTATTTTAGAAAAGCAATTTCATTACTGTTATGTATTTCCCTACACAGTGTTCACATTCTGAAACAGTGAAAGCTATCCCTATTTTGTTCAACCTAGCAGTCTGAAATTTCAGAAGATGCTAAAAACTTCCTCAAGTTGAATATATTGTGAAAAGTTAATTTTCCCATTTTCTTAGTGAAAGTGAAAATAAAAGCTTTTTAATTCTTAAGAAATGCTGCTTATATTTGCCAAGTTTTAGTCACTTTGGTGGATCATTGTGCATACTGTTTTCTCTTACATGAAATGAGAAATACTTTTGGCACTAGCTTATATCTGTCAGGGTTAAAAATACTATATTTATGTCTAATTATAATCCATTCACCAGCTTCCAGACCCTGAGTGCCCTGGGAATGTCAAAACTCCACATGATGTCTCTGAATGCTGGATTTTGCATTTGGATATCTGGAGTAGCTGAAAAAGTGTTAAACCACATGTGCTATAACAAGAAAACTCCCCATTGGCTGCATAGCTGCAGGGGTTAGCTGAGAAGAACACATTTTTCCTGAATGCATGGCATAAATTAAATGAAGTAAATTACTTTTGTATCTGCTTTTTTATTTGTTTGACTTTTTTTTTTTTTTCCAAAGAGAAGAAAGACTCATTGTCTAAAATACCAAGTTTTGGCTGAATCACAAGCCCCCATGACAGAGGATGAACCACTGCCAATGGGTCTTGCGCATCTCAGGATCTGAGCTTTGTGCAAGAGGGAAGATTAGAAGAAATGCTTAGACTGGAGGCTGGTAACAGTGCCTCAGTTACAGTTCAGGATGCATTCATAATTTTTGCAAATTTTGATGCTCAGAAAGGAAGAGAGTTTAGGGTTTAGTATTCAAAAGTTTTTTTCCTCTTGGAAGCCAGGATTTTGTTTTGGGAATATCTGATCTGTTTTCGTATGCCTGAGATGGCACACTATTTTAACACTGAACTCATTCAGATAATGACAAATAAAATAACGGTAACATCTTTGTCAATAGTTAGGAAGATAATTTTCTGGCAAACTTCTTACTAATACATGCATTGAATAGCACTATGGACTAAATTTAGGTTCATAAGTCCTATTGACTAGAGTAAGATTAGAATTTAGCAACCTGTATAAGTTATTGAAAGTCATCAAATGTTCTGTATGCATACTACAAGAAAGAGAGATAATTACATTTGCATTGGGGGAAAAAGGAAGCAATACATTGTAGAAACATAGCTAAGATTTTAGAAATGCCTATGCTTTTAGCAGTGGAGATGATGAATCACTGGACGAAACCACCCACGGGAAAGGACGGCTTCTCTTCTGAGTGGGTCAAGAATGGATGCAGTTGTAGAAACTCTCTTTGCAATAGGGCATAAATCCAAATTACTGAGCTCAGTACTGGGGTAACTGGATGAAATTCCAGGGCTAGCAAAAGAGCAAGTGTCTGACTAGATGATGAATTGGTGCTTTCCAAACTGAGAATCTAAAGATTTAAGAAATCCACAAGCCACACACTCTCGTAGGAAATGAATGCCATTTACCCAGCATGTGCACATGTATCTAGAATTTATCCCCCCATGAGTAATGGGTAAAGGTTCCTATTTCATTTTGTTTACAGGCAAATGCATTGTAAGTCAAAAGCCCATTCAGAAGAAATGTGCTTCATTCTCAAACAAGTTGTGCTGTCTCTCTGGCAGATGAACATATTAAGTGCATGCAAACATTAAAGGACAAATTGTGGTCCATAATTTGTCCTACTGAAGATAAGGTGAAGTGGCAGCAGATTATCTACTGCCACTTGATAGTGCTAAAGACTACTGCAAGTGTAGCTCTTCATTTGACTAGAGAGATGTTTTTAGTTTTATGTTTTGTACATCTTGCACAGAAGCCCAGTACTGTGTAAATGTAACAGGGATAATGATATAATATGAGGGATAGACAGTGGAATACATTAATGTTTTACACACCACATGGTGATAGCTCTGAAAAGTAAGACTTCCTGTTAAAAGCAATGAAGTAAGAAAAAAAAATACATGTGGAGATATTTTTATGCGTCAGTCAGTGTTTTAAGATATTTAATACAAATGCACAACAATGTATTTTGAAGTGAATCAGACATCTCCTCAAAACTTACAGCACTGCCAGCTGTCTTCAGAACGCTACAAACCTACAGAATGTAAAAAGCTTTTTTATAAATAACCCTAAAGCTGAAAAACTATCCATTTTCATTTTAGAAAACTATTTTTCCAGACTGAAAGATTAGTCCCAAATGGAGAGGAGAAGTATCCAATTCTTCTCACAAAGTGTATTTCACATCACTCACCCATACACATTTCTGAAGAGAATGTAGGTGACAAACTCTTACCCTGTGAGACTGTCAATTCTAATCTATCACCTGAAATACATATATACTTTATAAAGAGAGATTCAGAAAAGTTCTTCTTGCTTTTTTTTTTTTTAAACTCTGGAGTTACACTGGAGTTTAGTGAAATTTAAATCTATTAGGTTTTCTCAGTGTGAATATGTTTCTTAGGGCTGAGATGAAACAGATTTATCCCTCCACAATACTAAATGCCAGTTTATTAAAGGGGAAGACCATACAGTTTCCAAAGTAAGGAATGGAAATGGAAATGTCCATTTTATACCATACAGCAGGTATTTGTGCTATATTAAATTTTAGTTAATCAAATTTGGAAAAAAAAGTAAACTGACCTTGATACCTCCTGATAGAAAACCCAGCTCTGCTGAAGTCAATGGAAAAAATTCAGCCAACTCTCCAGGGACATAAGGGTCCTCATGTCCATTTCACAGTACATATGGTAGAAATTCACAAATAATGATATTCAACTTCTCCAGAATTCTGGGGCCAATTCTGTGCCATGCCAAAATAACCCTTGAAACTTAATTTGAAGATTTGATAAAACTGTGTGAGCATTTCTGTGAATGTTTTCATATCCTCATTCTAGAAAAAGCAGATTTCTCATAACTTTGAGGCTCATAAAATATTCCAGTTTTTGTGTTGACATTCAGAGCATGTTCTTGCATGTGAGACTGGCGACTGAGTAAATCATATGAACAAAAGCAGAGTATTTTCAAAAAGCAAATAGTCTTATTTTTATTCCAGGCTATTTTCATTGGAACTGTGATGGAAAGAAGAATGAGCTTCAGTCAGGTATAGTCATTCTTTCAGCATCTTCAGAACCAACCACTGCTCACAATGGACTTGACATGAGGAGGTGGCCAGAAAGGCAAGGGAAGATAGATCTCTGCATGTTCCCTGCTCAATTGTTGCAGAAGTTGATAAGCAGTGGAAGAAGCAAGTCACTTACAGAAGAGACAGATCAGTCTTTAATAGGCAAAGGCTGTCTTGGAGAACTGTGTTAAGTCTGGTTTTATGGAAAAGGTTCTATGTCCTGATGAGTGGGCTCCAGACTCCAGACTTTTGCACAGGTAGCCACTGCTTCCATGTGTCTCATATTCCATGCCATGTCTCCCAGCACCTTTGGGTTCACAAGCATAGAGGCAGAAGTAACTAGTTGTTACCTGGAGCAGAATGATAGGAGCAATAAAATGTTAGCAGAAGACGAGTCTAACTACTTTGCCCATAGCTGGCATAGGAGGTAGGGCTGGGGATCTGGTAATGGGGGCACAGAGTATTCCCTTCCAGGTCAAGGTCTTCTAAGGTACCCAGCTGCCCATCAAGTCCCCTTCAAGCATAACACAGAAATGATGAGAAGGGATATTCATTGGATATTCATCAGTAAATCTTCTCCTCTACAAGTTCATTCATTTTGCCCTTCCTTTTCTCTGCTTTTATGTTTTGAACGCTGTGAACCTTTTTTTAATGAGCTGCTTCTCTAGCTGCAAAGCATGTAAACCCTTTGCAGCCAACCCTGCTGCTTTGAATGGAGAAGACCCAAAGGCACAGAGGAAGTGAAAGACTGACCTCAAGCAGAAGAGGAGGGATATGCTGTTGAGATCATGGGAGAGTGAGGATGAGGCAGCATCTCTCCTTGGAAAGGGGAAGGGAAAGGGGAGGGAGACAGTTAGCACTACTGTTCTGTGAGCTGGTGGCATGGGCTCTGCTTCTTCCTGCAATTTTGGGGCTGCCTTTTCCCACCTCACTGAGGGAGGCAAGATATCTGCTGACACAAACCATCGCTGATAAGCAGGGAGGCAGAAAAAGGGAGATGATGCCAGTGTTGACAGGAAGCTAGAGTGCTTGGCATTGCCTCTCAAGAATTGCCACTGATCCCTAAAACAAGGGTTGTGTGACAGCACTGTGAGCCAGATAATTTGGTCTACACTCAGAGGGAACCTGAGCCAGCTCTGATCACTCCCATCAGCAATTGACAGTGATGCAAAGTGCTGCTGAGTGAATCTGGTGTCAGTGACTGCAGATAGCATATTGGTGAGCACCATAACACAGCCAAAAGAAATTAAGATTTCTGACACAGGAATGGGCACTGAAAAAAAATCCTTGGTGCTAATACAGAACAAAAGAAAACACTAAGCTAAGAGCCAAATATTAACCCTTCTATGCACTGAACAGGGGAGAGTTCTGGTGGAGACCAAAACAGGATCATGATCATGCAGCTGAATAATACAAGCAAAAGCAGTGGTTATACTAAGACTGCAAAAGCAGATTTAGTTCTGGCATTTTGCTTCTTTGGGGGGATTGGCTTTGCAAGCTTAATGATGTTCTTTGAATGTAGTTGTTCATAGTAGTGTTATATGATAATAAAACATGGGATAGTGTGAAGTACTACCTTGTTAATGAGTGTGTATATATATAGCAAGTACTTAGCTCAGTGACCCATTTTCTCATTAATTTCCCAACAGGCTCAACAGCTACGCCCATACTAGTGTGATTTTTTGTAGAGAGAAGTCTTATTGTGCAGGACCTTTTTCCGGCTATTTTGATAAGTGATTTTATTTTACACGATAAAATTAGTTTAACCCTCAACATAGAAGGAACTCTTCATACCCTGTAGAACTGGTACTGTATTTTAGATGGGTTTATCTTCTGAATAAAAGACACACCAAACTGATACTATTTCACCTGTGTTTCAGACTATGGCTGGGTACGTATGTCCATACCTGAAGCTGTTCTATATGCAGCAGGGGTCCATGCTTAGTATTGTGATGTTATGATGACAACATATAACCATCACAACCCAGAACTCTAGTCCTGTTTGAGTGATGGTTTGACCATGGCAGGTTGGCCCATACATTTCTCGTGTTGGTTGATTTCATTTCAGAAAAAACTCAGTCAAAACAGGTGTATTTAATTAATCATCTATATTTCAATCATTCTACAGTTTCCATTTTGCCTGTCTTTTGCTGCTGCACTAATAAAAGAAAGCTGCTGTTCTGTAGTTTACTTATTCAAAAAATTGGGAAACAGTGTGTATTTGACTAATTTCTCTCAGCCTCTTATTTCCTGCTTTGTGTTTTCCCCTGCTTTTCTCATCATGCTGGTCCCCGTGGTGAAACTGCTTGTAGTCAAAGCACTGAAGTCAGTGCTACAAGGATCATGAATTCCTCAGTGGATAAATGCAAACTGTTGTCACTTTTGTCTCTATTTCCCTGTTTTACTATAAAACTGTATTTGCATGTACAAGTTCAGCACAGGCTTGTATGGAGAGATTAGATTGAATTCAATTTGTTTTTGCAGCATTCTGCATACAACATTTGAATATCAAGGATTTGTTTGAATGCTAGCTGTTTAAATATAGTCAATATCTGTGCAGCATTTCAGAAAACTCCTGATCTATCTAAGGGCATGTGTAAACCTACTACAGAGTTATCATTTTTTCAGCTGCTAATTTTCAGGCAGGATGTAATTAACTCTTAAGAGGAAAACTATACAAGAGAACAAAAACCAAGGAGTTTTTAAATTAACAGAAATACTTCTGACTTTTCACTTATATCTTGCAATGCTTACTAGGAAAGATTTCCAGAGGGAATTGTCAAGAAGTAGTCACAAAGGGTTCTGTTAAATGAAAAAATATAATGATTTTGGAACTTTAGGATCTCAATGACTGAAATTAACTTTCAAATATTTTATTAAAATTCCTTTAAAATTGTCTTGAGTTATATGCTCCACTGCAGGTACAACGAGCTTTTTTAAATGCCAAAAAAAGAGTGATAATCTTGCTATTATTAGAAACAACTTGTCATTCTTTAGTTCTGTGAGATGTGGGGACCTCAACGGTGTTTTTAACTGTAGCTCAGGGTTACTAGGCCTCCCTTACTAGGGAAAAGATGAAGAATGGAAGGGAAAAGTTCAGAATTAATTGCTACTTTGAAAAGACAACAGATTGAGCTACTTAACACCAAAATACATCAGTTAATAAAGTCCAGTGGTAAATATTTCAGAATTTCCACTCAAGCTCTTGCAAAATGATTGTTTATCAAATTTGTCAGCAATATTGCACTCTCCAAAATACATATATTAGATTACAGAAACCACCTGAAAAGGATGTCCATGTGTAAATCTGGTCCTACATTTTTGTGAGCCATCTGATATTAACATTATTGTCCTTTGTATTTTTTTATCTGAAAAATAACACCATCTTGAAGGTAGGAAAATACCCTTGCAATAGCCAACAGAAGTCAGGTTTCGGGAAAGCTGGGCTCTGCTCTTAGCTCTGTGATTGACTGGGGCTTTGTTGCTTAAACTCTTTGTTTCCCAATCTATAATAAAGAAAAATCAATATGTCCGTACCTCACAGGGGTGTTACAAATCTAAATTCATTCATATATAGCAACAGTTACAACATGATGGAAACTCAATATAAATTGTTACATATATTCTGTTACCCCCAGTAGAAGGCTTTGGTCCATGAAATTGCTGCCGTACAAGCACAGCTGGACAAATTGCAATGGGGAAAGAAAAAAAAAAATAAAGAAAAGCTTGAAACCAAAAAGTTTTAACCTTGAAAAGTGAGGCTAAATCATGAATGTTACAAAAACTATGGCTAGAATTTAAAAAAACCCACCTCTCTCCAAAGGAGATGGGTGGTGTCCATAGCTATAGAGACAACTGAAAGTAACATAAGTAGGAAAAAAAAAGATACACACTATTTACTTCCGGGTAACTTGTTCAGACTGATTTCATATTAGTTGTTAAGAAAACACGAATAGTTAGCTGAGGATTATAGTCAGCCAGCATGGGCAAGCTACATCTGTGAAAGGAGTCCCTTTTGCAAAGTTCATGTTTATATAGCACTCTCCCCAACAGCCACCTTAGCTGAGCCCTTCGCCTGGGGACAATCACTGCAGTTTCCATTGTAACCTACGGGAAGATTTTTTGGGACATTTCCATAGAATTTTCTTCTTGGTTACATCTGTCAGGGTCTTTCTGAGGATGCCCTCCTAGCTTTGCTGCAGCACTTTCTCCTCAACATTGTTTATGCTTCTTATCCATGCTTTTTGGGACAATATTGTGGGGAGTAGGGTTTGGAGGTTCAGGGTGGAGGATGTTCCTGCCAGGGTTGCAGGCTATCTGTTCAAAGGAGACAATGTTTATAAATACTATGTCTATGAATGCCCTTGGTGGGTTTTCAGGAGTACTAATAAAACTGGCTGGCAGGAGAGCTCAACCTCTTCTTGCAGCTATTACCTGCTAGAGCCTTTGAATCTCATGTCTTTTTCTCTCACTCTGAGCCTGTCCTAGAGGTGGATCCAGCCCCTTGTAATTTTCTCAGTTTGCAACATTTTGTTGTGGTTGTGCCTGCTAATGCCTTTTAAAGTTCTGTGCGTCTTGAGATGGCCATTGATCCTTTGGTCACACAGTTTTGGGGAGGGAATACTTTGCAGGACCTGCAGGAGAAGGGTGGTTGTCCATGTGGCGATGAGCAGCTGTATGTCCCCACTGAGGACACAGGTCCTTCAGCTGGGGATGCAGATCCTTCAGTGCTGTTGTGATGTGCTGACAGTGGGGCACGGTGGTTGTCTGTAGACTCTGCATTGAGTCATACTGACCTCCTGGTGGCCTTTGGTCTATGCAGACGTTGTGAGCTATGCTCAGGCTTGCCGTGTCTACTCTTGGGCCAAGAGACTGATGCACACAGTCAGCCCAATGTGAAGCCACAGGGTCTATCCCAATTCTTACCAACTCCTGAGCAGCCACGGCAAATTGTTTCAATGGATTTCTCTGTGGAGGTGCCTGTGTCCCACGGCCGTGAAGCAGTGCTTGTGGTGGTGGACATGTTTACAAAGGTGGCTATTTTTGTTCTGCTAAAGAGGTTGCCCCCAGCTCTTCAGACCACATACTTGTTTTTGCAGCATACATTTCACTGCCATGGTCTGCTATGGGCTGTGTGGGGACGGACAAATGGACTCATCTCACTTCCTGCTGGAGGCAACTTTTGGGTCTGCTAGGGGTGCAACGCAGCCTTTACAACCCATATCACTCACAGTCAAATAGCCAGACCAAGCAGGCGAACCAGATCCTCCAGCAGTACCTCTGTTTTTATATTAGCTGTCATCAGGATGACTGGGTTTACCTGCTATCACTGGCAGAATTTGTCTATAACAGCAGTGTCTGCTCTCTCAAACAGCAAACCCCTTTTTACATGCAATATGGTCCATCCCTGTGACCACCCAGGTATGCTGGGGCAGCTGCCCAGGGGTTTTCCCTTGAGGACTCCCGTCAGCAATTGCAGCATATACACTTGTTTCCTCAGGAGCAGCTGGAAAGAGCACAGGCTGCTTACAAAGACTATGCAGATAGACATCTGCAACCAGCACCGGACTTCACGGGTAGGTACTGTCCTTGGTTGTCCAGCCAACATGTTGTTCAGTGCATCCTTCTTCTAGGTTGGACCACTGTTACCTGGGCCCATATGAAGTCGTGGACTGGGCTAGTCTACTTGTGTTTCATTTGTAGCTTCCACATGGTCTCAAGAGTCACCCTGTTGTTCACACCTCCTGTTAAAATCTGTTCACCCAGATCCATTCCAGCAGCAACCTTGACCTCTGCCTCCAGTGATGGTGGTCAGAGGGAATACCACATCTGGGCTATTTTGGATTCCAGGGTGTTGTGGGGTACCTGCTGCATTTGATTGATTGGGCAGGGTACAAACATAGTGGGAATTGCTTATAAATGTATAAGCAGGAATGATCCAAAACTGAAAGCTGGCTGTAATTAGAAACTATAGAACTTTTTTTAAGATTTAGTTAACCCTTGAAATAATGTGACAGAATTTATGTATTTAAAATCTGATCGAAGAGCTCATCAGCTATGCTGCAGAGAACAACCATGTCACATTAGGCATGCAAAGAAGATTCTTGCATTCCAAGGGACAAGTGGCAACACTATCTGGCAGATCTATCAGTAGTTATTACAACAGTAAATGCAATGGAAATAGAAAGAAATTATCCATATGTTGCACAGCAGAAATTAACAAGAGCATTGCATCCAAAATGGTGATCGGCAAGCAGGGAAAGGCTGAAAAAGTGATGTATATTATCCTGTTTAAGGTGTATTTTTTAGTGTTATGAGCAAATTCTGTGTCAAGTAAACAACACAGAAATAAAGGGAGAAAAAAAGACCAAACAGTAACAAGCAATGAGAAGGTGTTGTAATTACTGTAATTTAAACATCTGAAGATGACATTGCATCTTTGAGATATCCTGAAGTTAATTTTCAACTAGCAAAAAGCTGCAGAGAAAATAAATATGTACTATTTGCAATATTGTACAGATCATTGTGAAAAGGAAAAAAAATACCTAGACATAAGTATAGATGTGAGCCATTATTTTAGAAAGGTTTTAAAAAGCATTGCTCTGCAGTAGTTTAATATTCTTATTCTTAATAATATTTGTGGAGGTTGGTTCTTAAAAAACCCACAACTTGCAACCAAAAGGCCTGATTCTCCTGTCACATCCCACTTATTCGAGCTTCTGTTGTGCTGTAAAATAAAGAAAGAGAACAACATTTTTGGAGGGCAAAATGTATTCCAGTCCCACAAAATTGTTCAATATTGAACACCGGGCTCAAGTTCATTTCCTTTCTCTATCCAGTACGTTGTTACAAAGACGGGCATAGTATATATCTAATATCTTACTTTTTTTTATAAAATTCCTTAGAATTGTTAACATCCTACACAGATTCTGGGAAAAATAATTGAAAAGATTTAATCTTCCCTTTATATTACATATGCAAAGTTAAAAGTGCAGGTCCAGAATAAATGCATTGACCCACTTGTACATACACAAAAGCTCATCAGTAATTTTTTACCAATATTTTCCTTACTTGGTCTTTGCTTTTGTGAAAACATTGACTAGTGTAGCATTTATTTAATCTAAGAGACTGAGTTCTCTCTCCATTTTTAATTTTTCACAAATCTTAAAGAAAGAGTTGATCATTTAAAGTTTCTAGTATTTGGAGGGATATTGAAGAGTTCATATTGGATTTCCTTTCCTATTTTAGCCATTGATTATTCTCATTTTTTAATTTTTTTATAAGCCCTTAATTTTTTTGCCTATACAGCAGACATGACGCTGTCAGAACCATCAATATTCATCACAATACCCGAAGTCTAATTGATTTCAGAACAGATGACTTATAAAAATAGTGAAGTTGTTTTTCCATTGTCAAAAAACAGATTATGAGGAAATTTTCTTGCATTCTCATTACAGATTCCTCTTCTCAGGTTATCTGAAAAGCAGGCAGATATTTCTTCTTTTCCTCTGAGCCATGTTGCTCTCCTTACCACAGCAGTTTGCTGCTCATTCACCTCCTATGTCCTTTGTTTGTGTCCCCCTTCTGATGCATGGATCTATCTCTTCTGCTACTGTACGGTAACTTGCACAACTGGTCCTTCATAGTCCTTAGGATATCCTGCAACATTAAATAAGTATAAAACAAATTACCAAATAGAGCAAGTTTCTGTTTATCTTTCTGCGATCCTGTCTGCACATTCCGAATGCTCTATTTGGTATTTATAGGGGTATAAGTGTAATAAATTATTTCTACCATCCATACTGATGTTTGTATGGAAAACAGCAATAATGTTAAAATCAGGTGAATTATTTCATCAAAACTGTGTTATGGTAGGGATTTAGGTTTTAGAATACGTAATACTTCTCTAAAGCTCGAAAACCCAAAAGCAAAGAAATACATAGCTGTTTCTGCTTTTTCTGACCTTTTTTCTTTCTTTTTTTTTTTTTTTTTAATTCTTGGACAAGAAAATGCAGTAAAAGCAAATAGTTTTTCTATAAAAATTCAGTATTTTTGTAATGGAAGCAAATCCACAAGATTTTCCATTCATCACTGAAAACAGTCTCCTGGATGAGTCTAGTCAAGGTTAGGGATTCATTTTTGTCTACCATTTCCTTGCTAAATCTTTTGTCCATACCTCACTCTTAACCACAGTCTGACAGTCTTTGAGAGGCTCGTATAAACAGGGTCTGAATGTGAAGCTGAGAAAATCATGGAAACCTTACCCTTGATATTCAGCTAGCTGAATATCCTGCAGAGCTGCAGGAGCAATGACTATGAAGAAGAAAATACACAGAAGACTGATGGAAACAAATTTACAGGTGAAAGGACTTAGCTGGCCTCAGGTGTTTGGGATGAACCACCTCCTTATTCTTTCAGAAGAGCTGTGGGGACAGTTCCTGCCTATGCAGTATGATTGTTGGGGGTGCACATACCTGCTTCAGAGATACTAGACAAGGATTCTGTAACCTGCCTTTACCTCGGCTGTTTTGCTGCTGTCACCTGGAAATAAATATGTGCTTTTAAAATGAAAGGGAGTCACAGGTCAATATGAGAGTAAAAACAGGAGGAGGAATAAAATCTGCTTCTGAAATATACTAAGTGTTTATCATCAGAAACTTTTTACGTCTAACTTTTCAGATTCATAAGCTGTGAGTTTTAAAAAAAATTCTAGATATTGTCTATGGCTATTGTAAGTACAGGTAGTAGAAGCATTTAATAATAATAATGACACCACAAAGGCAGTTAATCTTGCATTTGACAAAATAGGGTCCTTTGTGAGCTGAATGAAGAAAAATTAGACATAATAAGAATAAGCTTGTTTTGCCTCTTAGGCACAACTGTCTGTTTTCAACCCTTTCAGTTACTTGCATAGAAACAGCAGAGACCATGTTAAATATGCAACATTAACTTTGGCAAATTTTTATTGCTAAGCTTGTATCTGCCAGTTATGAAATATTTTTAAAAATAGTAAAATTACTACTGTTAATTAAAGACCGTTGTTTATTTCATGTTGTGGTAGCCATGCTGATTTCAGTTTGTGAAGTGAGGCTTGTAAATATGTGCTAAACTACTATACTAGTGAAAAGTAGGCAATCTTTCAGACACATCACCCTTTCCTGAGTTCTACTTACAAACCTTCATTTACTTGTGCTACAAGTCTATAATGCATGTCCTTCTGAGTATGAAATACGCCCTTTATAATGCATTACACCAACCTCCTCCCCAGCCCTTTTTTGCAAATATGTGCTGTTCTCTTTGAGCTTTAAAAAACATTTCCCATTTAAATCAACATCTATCAGTGGTTTGGAACCCCTTTCTGCTATGGGATTTTGTCCTTTCCTTTTGGTTAGTGTTATGTACAGACGAAGAACAGAGCAAGGACACCATGTTAGATTTATAAGGAAATAATGTCAAAATGGTTAATGCAATTCACCAGCTCAATAAACTGGATTACATTTTAGTAGGACAAAAGATCAACGAAAGCCTATTTATATTCATTGGGTGAAGGCTGTAACAGCAACCACATAATGCATTCCCCGTCTTTGGGCTCATTAGCTGTGCCTATTAGATTTGTTAGGTATCATAACATCCAGATGTTTCTGGACAGCTCAGCTGACATTTTATCCATGTCTAGATTAAATATTAATGGATAGCAGGTGAGGAAGTGCAATAACTAGTCTTAGGTTTGGACCATTTTCAACACTGTCAGGGTTTGGGCTTTTTTTCTCCCTCTTCATGTTTCTCAGAATGCATGAAAAGACAGCAGATCACCTTTAGGAAACATGATTCTTGTGGAAGTAAGTGGCAAAGAGCAGCTTGCCTTCTCTCTATGTACAGTATCTTTGTATGCTGACAAGAATTCACATGCAGGGTTCACATTATCCAACAAAAAAGCTGCCAGCTTTTATCCAGAAACCTCACTAAGCTCAGGTTCATCTTTCATTTAAGCAATTGAACTTTTACTGGTCCCTTCAAGATTCCTTTTTGAACATTTAATGCAGGATGTGTGCTTGTAGACAGGTGATTTTGAATGATGACATGTTCTTGCTATTCTTCATTTGGGAGGATTTGTAAGGAGTTTGGGAGTCGTCCCACTGTTCCTTCTCTGCTGAGTACCAAACACTCAGTTATGGCAATTCTACTCTTCCTTCTTCTTCCAAAGTATGGTACTTAGTAAAAGGCTATGGGAAGTGTGAGATTTCACCTATGCTGATATTGTTACTACTGTAGAATAAATGCTATACACAAGGCACCTCTAAGCCTTGATGACTCCCTTTCTTCTTTTCTTCAAATGTTTCTATGGGAAAAACTCTGATCCTAAGTCTTTTACATAGAAAGAGATTTTTCTTCTTTTCTGTCTTCTGCAATATTTTACTCTTCAAGGTTCCTCTCTGGCACATAACTGCAATTGTTATGCACCTATACTTTTTTGAAACCAGTGAAACTATTCCAGTTTATACCAGTTGTAGAGTTAACCCATTAATTCATTCTATGATGGAAGAATCAATAAAGGCAAGTACTGGTGGCAGAATCTGTTCATTAGTATCTTGTGGTTCTTACAACTCCTCTGCAGTAAAAATTTCCTTCTGAATAGTCCAGAGGAAATTTAAGGAAGATAGCAGAATCTGTCCCAGTAATTATTTCAAAGTAAAAATGATCCTTCCCATTCTTTAATAGATGATATTTTGCTGTCAGACGTGCCTCAAGACATTTTCTGAAAGACAAAGAATTGCAGCTCCTTCAGACCAAAAGTAAAAGAGCCAGGAAATTCATAAGAGAGTTCAAGTGAATTTCTTCAAAATTCTTTGAATTCCCAAGCCTTAATTAGTACATTTGCATAAGTTTGTTGCCATGTGGCTTCTGTGTAGACTTTTTTTTTTCTTGTCAGCTGTGAGAGCCTGGGGAGTGAGCTTTGTTGTACTGATGAGTGCTGCTGTGCTCCGACGCTCACATTTTATGAGAATGTATGAGTTAGAGATGAGATTCAGTGCATCATGGTTTAAACATTTTACTGGATGCCCATGGTTAATATTCACAGTAAATGTCACCCAGGTGTCTTTTGAATAACAGTGTAAATCCACAGACGGACCAAAAATAACTGCTCAAAATGAGGAAAGCAGTGGTGTAGCTCCAGCTAAAGCAAAATGAAGTCACTGCACTCCCCAAAACCAGTCGGCCTTGGATATTGAGGGACAAGCAATGTGCTCAGCTAATCATCGGTCTGCTGGTTGGGCCAATAAATGAATCTTGATGTCATCAGCCATTCAGAGCTGTTAGAGCAGGAAAAGTAACTTTTGTCTAATTTTGAAACCTACTCAAATCTCATAGTTTTGACATTTTGTCCTGAATACTAACATTTTGGCTTTTCAGTCTGTTGAGGATTGATTTGCTTTGTTTTGCTTCATTGTTTTCCCCTGCTAGGCAAGTGAATAGAGAATAAAAAGAACGAATCCAGTGGGGGTGAAAAAGAGAGCAGATTGAAAAACAGAATGGAAAAACCTACAGAAAAAGGATCAGTGATATGAAGAAAAAATTTGAATATAAAAAGACACTTTTTTATCTATCCTGTGGGTTTTTTCCAAATCAAAACTGAATATGCTTCTAAAATATAAATTGCAGCTCCAACAGAAGTTATAGCTATGATGCAGAAATAAATAGGCAATATTCTTTGTGCTTTCTATTGTGTGACGAGAACCAAACTTCATGATCATGAAGATGCTTTTATCTTTGACCCCACAGAAAGTCCAGAAAAGATAATATTTGCTTCAACTTGACTCTTGGGGTACTTCTACCCTAAATCCATAACAAAGGCTTTCTTTTATCAGTATCAACCTCTTTGAAACAGAATTGCCATGAGGGCAGAGCAACAGACATCAGTCAAATAAACAAGATCTTTTCTTTTTTGTGTTAATTTTTTTTTTACACTGTAAACAAGATTTGAAAAATCTGAAAACTTTTAATTTGATGAAGTCTATTCCTGACCTGGCTGGCTGAGACAGATCATATCAACTAGCCTGACAAAACATTTTCCTCTCAGACAGGTAAAACTTTTCACTACTTTTAACCTATCCTTGCTTAAACCACTAGAATTACATTGAGGATTGTTTTCTTCTAATTTTTCAAAAGAAGAGCAACTCCTTTCCCAATATAAATCATTACAAATTTCCTTTTAGCTCATATATTGAAAGAAAAAAAAAAAAAAAGAAAAAAAGAATGTGGTCAGTGATTGTGGGTTATAATAGGTCAATATTTCCAAATGCACCTCATGTCTGGATCAGATGGTAGTACTACAGACAGCAATACGTAGTGGATTTTAGCTATTCTCTTCCGACCACATTTATGATCAGCCTGTCTTTTGCTGTTCTAAAATCTTCTTGATGTTTTTTGACATCCTAAATCTCAAATCTTTGGGGGTGGGCAGGGGGCAAAACAATAAAAGCTGACAAAATTAATTACACTGTATTACTCATCTAAAATGTTTGATTAGTCACATTGTACCTGATTAGATGCAAAATCTTCAGCATCCTCTTAATAAATAAAAATTGTAGTGCAAACTGACTTTTAACACAGCAGACAATTCCAGTTGTAGTGATTTTTTGCTCCTTTTATAGAAATCAGCTGTCTCTGTAAATGCTACTTCCCAGTAACCATAGGAACAATGTCCACTGTAATTTCTTAAAGTGGAAGTGCAGACAAAGTGATTTCATCTATAGGAAAATACATGAACATAGTTATATCCTAATTATTGTATATGATATCCCACATTGCCTCTTACATTTTAATATTCCCTGTGCCTGAATGAAGAATTAGACCAATGACCTTTTCTTCAACTGGTGATTGTGATACATGAGACTGCAAGAGGGTTCAAGAATTATTTTTTTTTTTTAATGGAAACTGATATTGGCCATGAAGCCTTTGAATTCTCATCACACAGGAGATGGCAAACTTCAGCACCTCCTCCAATCCTGCTTTCTATATATTTCATTACCTTTGCAAAGCTTCTGTCATCTGGTCTCATGGTGAAGGAAGGGCTTGGTCTGGTGATGAGAAATTCCTGGGAATGGGGACAGGGTCTGTCCTTGAACCCGCGCCTGACAGGGTGTGGGGTCAGCTGCGCCACTCCAACTCTTCCACCTGCTGCTTCTCCACTTTCCTCTTGTGATACTGTCTAGAAAGAACCACACATACCCATCCCTCTCATCATAGCATCTCCAGTAGATGGGTTTTGATTTACTTTCTTATCAGACAGTTGGAGAGCAGCATTCAGTAAATAAAGTTTTGCAAAGATTCAGCCTGAAGATTCACCTAAATTGGCTCTCAATGGACAGAATTCATACACCCTGTTTAATCATCAGCTTCCTCTCATGTCTCCTCTGGTTTCATTATTTCTCTCACAGTCCAGTAACATATAGTGGATGGGGAAAAGAATCTATTTCCCTGCTGGACTTCTGGACCTCTTCTCTGGTCCCTTTTTACCTGTTCCCCCATTTAAATTCTCAATAATTCCTCTGAGCCTCAAAGTACAGATTCTAGTATATAAGCCAAGGAGTTCTTGATGAGAATTGATTTTTAGCCAGCAAATGTCACTCCTTAAATGCCCAAAGGCTGTTTAAACTCAGCCTTAGACAGAATGTTAGTAATGGCAGAAAAATCTGACCCAACTTACCTAAAAGTACTGTACCCACTTTCTGCTCCAGAGATCAGCGCAGATAAATGCATGGCAGGTTTTCTCAAAATCAAAAAAAGGCTTTAAAGAACTTCACAGTTGTCTCCTCATAATGCATAGACACTTGTGGCCCTCCCACAAAACTGTAATGTTTTATCCTTTTGCAGTGTATTGGCACCATATTCTGTTCTATTTACTAACCATAAACTGACAGATTTTTTTTTTTCTCTTCTTCTTTCCCAAACTGTCAGAGTGCTTTTTACTTCCTCCTGTTACCATTGAGACATATACTACTTTGTTTGAACTGTCCCCCAAAAATTAAAATATTCTCATCACTGTGAACTATTTGAATGCATTTATAATAACATCTTACAAGGGATGGTCATAACTGTTTCCAGCTTTAAAAATACAGAATATTCCTGCATGTTGGATTTTCAGCATTAGAAAGATGTGCATATCCTCCCTCTGCTCTCACTCAGAGCATAAAATCAAGAGAAGATGTAAAGAACTTGAGAAAGACTGAGTGGGCACATATAAATGAGAAAGAGGAATACTTCAGCTTAGAGAATATTTCTACAAAAGAAAGGACGATACATGAAACATTGCAAAACTGTAAGGTAGATCTGAGGAGAGATGCATCATTTTTCTTCTGCGGTTCAGCAGTCACCAATTACCCCAGCACTCAGGGACAGCAGAGACCTTGTTTTTCCATTGTGGCTGCACAGTGTCCTTTTGGAGGCTGGCCCACACCATTGCTAACCAGCCCATTCATACTGCAGGATGCCGCGAATAACCCAGAGCAGCATGGTAGGGAGCTGTGCTCTTCTTAGACTGTCTCAGTAGAGCAGCTGGAAGGACCCTAACTACTAGGAATACCCTATTCTCTGTCAGGTTATTCAGCAATATGGCAAGAGGAGGTTTAAGAGTAATAGAATAAATAGCTTACTTAAAATCATAGCACTGAAGTATTGGAACAACCATCAAAACCCAAAACAAATTGTTAACATTAGGATTTACACTAAAATTATCTATTGGCTATCTCAGTCTCCCAATGGATTTCCACCTCACTGTCTAGCTGGAATCTCCCATTCTTTCTTAAGATGAAATCTCTTTTGCCTTGATCATCTGGGATAGCTTTTGGCACCACTTTCACTTCCCAAAGGGTCAGCAAAAGACGTGGAGATCAAATTAGTGTCCTTTCATACCTTAGTGTTGTCTGAACTCCTCCTGGAAGAATGTACTTCCATGTTTCTTGTGACCAGCCTTGGGGACACTTCCAAGGAAGAATATATTTTTTTCCCACACATTTCTTTAAGGGTGAATTAATATTTCTATTGAATGTTTTAATTGGCACATTCATGGCTTCAGGTTTCTTTTCTTTTCTTTGTAATAGTCTTCTGTTAATACATTTGTGAAAAGTCATAACTCCTACTGTGAGAAATAAAAAGTACACAGTCATCTGATTCAATTTTTAAGTATTTTCTCTCTGTGAGTATTATAAAAAGACTAAACACAATGCTATCTTTTACAAAAAAATGGGAATGAGATGCTTAGCCTGAGTACTTCTCCATCCCCCCAGTTTATGGGGGACTGTTTCTGGAGCCTTCATCATGGCAGCCTCATGATGGAAGGAACCAAAAGCCCAATGTGCAGGTGTCCAAAATTTTCACAGCAGGCTGCCGGTGTCAGTATTATGTTTTGCAGAAAGCAAATGCCTTTTATGAAAACTTCTGTTTAGCCAAAACCCCAGATTCTTTGAAAATTCTTTCTAAATGGGAAAAACAATTCATTGCAGTTATAAACTCAAAAGAATAAAAGGTTTACCATTCCCCTTTCTTTTCCTTACACAACCTCATCTGTCACTTCACAGATTTCTCTGGTGATCACAGGATCACAGAATCACAGAACCACTAAGATTGGAAAAGACCTGTAAGATCATCAAGTCCAACCATCAACCAAAAAAAAAATGCCACCATGCCCACTAAACCATGTCCCACAATGCCACGTCCACAGTTTCCTTGAACACCTCCAATGATGGTGACTCCACCACTTCCCTGGGCAGCCTGTTCCAGTGTTTCACCACTCTCTCAGTAAAGACGTTTTTCCTAATATCCAGCCTAAACCTCCCCTGGTGCAACTTGAGGCCATTTCCTCTTGTCCTGTCACTCGTCACTTGGGAGAAGAGACCAACACCCACCTCTCTGCAACCCCCTTTCAGGTAATTGTAGAGAGCGATGAGGTCTCCCCTCAGAGACACAATCTCGTCTGCATGTGTTTTTTTTTTTTCTTCCAGTTTTGGTGTATTAGCATTTCAGCTTAAAGAGTGAAAGGAGCAAAAGGCTGCCCCTGTACCTCTTAAGTAACAGCCTCAATAACCATGTTTGTCCAGGAGCTAATCTTTTGCTTTACATCTAGCTTCATTGGCCGGTCACTCTCCGTCCTGCTGCCAGCATCTCCTCCTCCCATTTTATCAGAAACTAATGAAACAGGCACAACGGAAATGTTATTTGCAGTTATTATGTCTTGAAGGATACAGACCTGAAATGACTAGTTCGAAGATAGCTACACATCTTGTAGCACTGGTATCTTTGCAAGCTCCTTAGAGGGTACACGTGACATTTGATCCTCTTACTTTCTTTATGTGGGAGTTTTCATTACTAAAGCCACTTGCCTTTTATGTTTGAGCATGTGCTGTACAATATGCATATCCTCTAAGCCAAACAACCCTGCTGCATTTCCTCTCTAGAGGCAGGGAATTCTGTTTGCAAGGTGTCCGTATTCTTTGTGCTGTTTCTTCCTTTACAGGTTTAATAACCTTTTCTCACTGCTGGTTGTACTATTCATTCAGGTTTTTTATCCACAGTGGAATAGGACTCTGCAAAGCAAATCTGTAATGTACGAAGACAGTAGGGATTAAGAAAAAAATTGAAAAGACTTTCTTTTCTTTTCTTCTCTACCTTTTTAATTAGTTATGCAAATGCATTTATTTATTTCATTTGTTTATTTTCATGTAGACAAACATAAGAAGGGGGAAACAGTCTAATTCTCTAGATGCCTTTGATATAATTTATGGGGAAAAAAAAGATTCAGATCAGATTTTGTTTCATCAGCCAGTTAACAGATACTTCTGTTCTAAAATATTTTTGACAAATGTAGAAGACCGGATTATTCTTTCCTTTGCAAGGCTCTTATTTTCCATCTCCTTGGTTTAGGTCATGCTAGCAAGAGTCATTTGTTGCATTATTCTTTTTCTTGCCTGCATGACAGTTTTAACTTGAAGATGAATTTTTTCCTTCCATTCAAATAAAAGTTTATAATAGATCTTTTGTTTTGCCAGAGGATACATAACTAAATCTCATTTGTATTATTTCTGCTATCTGCAGCTGTATAGATAGTTCTTAGTGGCTTTTCTCAGCTCTATTTTTAGAGTTTTGGCCACATTGCTACAAAACAACAGTATCACAAAAATTGTAATTTATTGATAAAGAAGGAAAACATCAGATTGACTCAATAAAATATTCTATTTAGCTTTTTTGTTTCAATGTTTCATTCTTTAAATATAAATTAATGAGACTTATGAAATGAAAGCCATTTGAATTAAAACCAATCATCTTGAGTAGGAATATATGTTTTTCAACCTGGAAGTCTTTGTACAAAAGTGGTAAAAATATTGAATGGGCTCTTTCCTTCAAATTGTTTTGTGCGTACATCCATACACAGAAAGGCACTGAGCATTATTGTTGCTCTGTTCCAGGTCAGAGCCCCGTGTAAGGTATCAAATGTCTTCACCATATTTGAAGGCCAGCAGGAACTGAGCCTATTTCTAGTAGTGAATTCCATTTACGCTTCATTTTCACTGACTATAGGTTTCCTTGAGTGTTTTTACAGTTTATAACTCTCCAGTAAAATTACTTAATTAACTGTTGTCTATGAACACAGCCTTGAAAACTTGACCTTCTTGCCATTTTTTTGCGCTAGGGTCTTCAAGTCCGCTTCCCAAAGGTGCAGATGAAAGCAATGGCACAGGCACTGCACACAGCTGCTCTCCAGTTGGGACATTCAGCTGGACCAGGAGGCTGGCAGGGGGCCTTTGGTCAAGTGGCACTGTCAGCATCTCCTTCCCAGCATGCCTGCCAGCTCTGTGGTGGAGTGGGACAGTCTGCTGTTGTCCCTGAGCTGTCTGTTCTGCTTCCTGTCAAAAAGAGAGGCAGTTGCCAGGACAAGATCCCAGTTCTGCCTTGCAGGAGCTAATTTTCCAGGTGTTAGTGCTAGAAAGCCTCTCTGTACTCTGGCTGAGAGTCAGGGCAAAAATCCTCCCGAGAAGTGTGGGGCTGCATTTATTAGCCAATTCAAGCATTTTGATAAAATCCCCCCAAACTTTATAAAGAAGGGTCTGGGGAGGCCTTAACCCGTCTCACCAGGCTGAGCATGGCAATGTTGGTGCCTCAATTCAGAGATCTGTCTTCAGTGTTATCTGCTGTGCTGCAAAACACTGTACCCTCCGTAGATGTCCTCAGCTGTCACACAGCCCTTGCTTCCACATCTCAGGTGAGAGCATCTGGCAGAAGTGAGCCCAGTACCGAGCCCTCTAAAAACATTGCAGGCTTTTCTGAGTTTCACCATCAGCAAAACCAATGTTTCATCAAGAAATTATTAGTAGCAACCTTTTAAGGTGGTTGTATAGCCTCGTTCTTTGTTATGACCACCAAAATGACATTTTAAAAGCTAACAAGCGTGCCTGAAGGAAGCAAGTGATGCACATTTCCTCTGTCGATGGGCAGCGAGTATCCAGCTGGTCTCTGTGGTAATCTGAACTGACTACCACCCAGGAGAGTCATTTCCATTAACTCATCCTGACAAAAAATATTAACCCGTAGGCCGGTTTCCAATCTCGGACATTACAAATCACGATCTCCAGTTTGTTTCTGGGCATCAACAGCATCATTTTGATGCCAGACTACCAGCTTTAGACTCTAAAATGTTCAGGTTTTGTGCAGGGCATAATGATTTAAGTATTCATAATGTTTGAAAATTATATTGGATTTTTCCCAAATTGCTATCGCCCATTGGGGCTGTGATGGTCAAAACTCATCTTGAAAGCAAACTCATTAAATTATCTCATTTAACAGGGACAAGTCAGGTCTGATACTGCTTACCTTTAGACTTTTGTCTTGTCAAATTGTATTTATTATTCCTTCTCACAGTTCCAAAGGCAGCTGCTGCTGTTGTCACTCCCCTTAGCTGGTAACAGCAGCAGCTTGGGACAGGGGAGAACCATAAAGGTATAGGCTAATAACTTGCCGTTTCCTCTCCCTTCCTTCCCATGTCATCGGGCACTTAAGTTTGTGTCTAGCTTTTAGTATTATATTTATTCAACAAAGCACATATGCACATGCTTATTCCTAAACGCTATTGAAATGGGTAAGATTTTAACAGGTACTTAAGTGCTTTGTTCAGCTAAAGGAGCTCCCTTCATAATTAGTTACTTTTCTTTGCTTCTTCTGTCCAAACACACCTACGTGTACATGTACATGCACAGAAATAGAGATACTTTTAGGAAAAATACCATTGTCAGATTGCCCCATCTTCCCAAGAACATGGAAAAGGAGTCTGGCATGGAGGAGGGCAGGAGAGCAGAAAGGGGATTGAAGTCTCAAAAGCTAGAAGAAAGCATATGAAGAGGATAGCTACAAAAGCAAAATGGTCCTTGGAAGAGTAAGGCAAGAAATATATTCCTATAAGAGGCCAAAAATTAATGAGGAGAGAGAATACATAGGCTTCAGGAGACACAAGAAGAGGGAGGTGCTTATGGGTTTTTCTGTACCTGCTGTATCATAGGATATTTGCCTTCCCCCACACAAATGTGTTCACTAGCACATTCTGATAATGACGTTAGTCCATCAGGAAATGTTCAGGTTTAAGGAAACTATAGTCTGAGCTCCCCTTAGTTCTGCTAGTGCTGTCTTGAACAAATTCCACCGTAAACTCTTGCATAATTTTTATTTTAAATGAACTTCCCATTTCTTTTAACAAAACCTAGAGTATTTCTTGGAATAAAATAAAGTTCAAGACATCCAGCAGAGAACATCTAGAGGAAGTGATAATATAGATTCAGTCCTGCTTCTACCAAGAGGCATTATGGCCCAATGAGGAGAGGAAATAAAGCCAGGCAAAGTGAAGAAAGGGATTAAATAAGGTGGTTGGAGATTAAGTTAATTCAATGTAATGCCAAGACAGCCTTTCCATGAGGCTCCCTGGTGAAAGCAATGTTAGGTAGTTTGAAAGTATAACCTTCAAGGAACAACAGCAAGAAAAATAATGAGCGTTCTCCTTTAGGAATCATTTTACCCTGAGGGATAAGCCATTTTGCTGGCACAGGAAAGTGGAATTTGTACTTAGTTGTACCAGCCAGAGGAAACTTAGAACATTACCTGTCAAATATTTATCTGACTAACAGAATAAAAGTAATTTAAAAGATTCAAAGTCCAATTCAGATTATTAAGTTGTTTTAACTTATAATGATAAGCCAAGATTTTGAAGCTGTTTCAGTAATTGTCTCCAGAGAGGTTTGGTCATCCAGCTTCTCCAAGCGCAATATTTTTTAGAGGTCAAAGCACAAAAAGCGTCTGCCCATGACGGTGAGATTCAGCTGATGAAAATATGTAGCCAGCAGCAATATGTAGCCTTCAACCTTCAGCTGGATGTAGCAGTGAATGGGATCAGCTGGCCAATTTTCCTGTTGGTAAAAATTGAGATATATTTTTATGAAGCCTATCATGTGACTCTAGACATAAGCTGTAGATGTGAAGCTGTAAGACTATTCAAGTTCTGTTTTAAGAACATTTGTAAAATATTGTGTCAGCACTAGTTTTCATTTCTTAATAGCAGAACAACGCTTGAATTAACCTGGAAGACTCTCCTTGCAGATCTGTATGGAAAACTTGAGTTTGCAGAGGGTTATTTTGCTGTTATTGACTAACCGAAATTCCACAGAGGTTGTATTAAGGTTCAGGTAACCCAGCCGCATGAAATTATAAGATTACAAGATCATTTGTGCTGGGAGGGGCCTCAGAAGGCCTCTAGCCCAACCCATGCCCACTGCAAGCTCAGCTACAAGTTCAGAACAGATTGCTCAGGGCTGTACCCACAGTGTGGACTTCAAAACCTCCAGGGACAGAGACTGCACAGCCTTTCTGGGCAGTTTGCTCCATTGGTTAGTTGTCCTCATGGGGAAACATTTCTTCTGTCCAGTCTGAACCTCCATGGTTTCACTTTATGTCCATTGCCTCTCAGACTCCAGACACACACCGCTGGGAAAAGCCTGGCTACATCTCCTTGATAAGCTCCTCGCAGGTACTGGGGGCTTCTGTGTGGTCACCCCAAAGAGGTTCTCCCTCCAGGTGAACAAGTCCCAGTCCCTCTGCCTGTCCTTGTATGTCACATGCTCCATCCCTGACCGTCGTGGTGGCCCTCCCCTGGACTCACCACAATTTATCAGTGCCTTTCCCATACTGGGGAACGACAAACTGGACGCAGTGCTCTAAATGTGGTCAAACACCTGCTGAGTAAAGGGAATAATCACTTTCCTTGAGCTTCTGTTTTTGCTTCTGCTGACACAGCCCAGGGCACTGTTGGCCTTCATAGCTGCCAGGGCTCACTGCTGGCTTGCACTCAGCTCGCTGCCCACCCGCACTCCCAGGACGTCCTCCGCAGAGCTGAGCCCCAGCTATAACATAAGGCACATACAGTCAAAGATCACACAGGCTTCTCTGATCCATGCTGAACACAGAGCTGAAGAGGTAAGGTGTGCTATTCTGCTTCTTCCTGAGCTACTGGATGAGTAGTCCTACTTGGAGGTATGACTTGCCCAAATATTACTCTTCTAGATAATACTCAAGGAACTGGCACTATGATATGTGGATGAAAGATTGAATATTATGAAGATGTTGATCTTCTTTGTATGCTAAAATGTTAAGGATTAAATAAAAAGATCATCATTCAAGAATGTATCACTTAGAACCTAGATCAGTGATTTTTAGATCTTTTTTCAGTTTGAAGATCCCTAATTTTTTTTGCCTAGGAGTGCAGGAAACTTTGAGTACTGAATTTAAATCCACTGACAGCAGGTTTTGTTTTCTTAGTTATTACTCACAGAGCCCAAGGGTTCAAGGAGCAGTTTTAAAACCGGTGGTAGATAGCTCAGCAAACAAATACCCACATAAGGACACTAAGTCAGGAAGCAGCTGGAGGTAAAGACAGAGGTGACAGGTGATGTGGGCTCATGTATTTTTTTGTGTATTTCTTGACCAGTAAATTCAAAGCTGAGCTGTTAAACTAAGATCTCTAGTCTAATTTATGAAACTTGACAACACTGCAGAGAATAAAATATGCTTCAGTGCTGGATCCAAGTGCCAAATGAATATGGGGATGGAAAGGGGATGTGCAGATGCATCTGTGCACATAATCCATTCGCAGTGTTAATGCAGGGAGAAGGCAGCTGTGGCCCTCTATTGCCCCCCTATCTGTCTGAAATCTGTTCCCAGCCAGCTTTTTCTCTGTTATGGAAGATAAGCACGTCCTGGAAGGTAAAACCTGAAGGAAATTATTTCCCAAAAGTAGAGAGAGAGAGAAAAAAACCCAACCCTGTTCTCAGAAAAATGATGAAACATTGGATGAAACATTGACATCTCAAAACCATGAAAAAAATATTTGAATAGGAGCAATGAAAATATTATACCTTGCTATTTTTTTCAACTTTTTTATCTCTAAGCTGTTTTTGCTTGGTTGCTCTAATGAACAATACAAGGAAAATAATTGCTCTAGTGAATAATACAAGGAAAATAATTTCCTTCTGTAAGCCAAAATAGAATATTTTGTTTTACAATTGCAGAAAAGGAACATTGCAACAGTTGCAAACTTCTTGTTACTGCAGGGCCCCAGGCTTTCGCACTCATATAATTTTGAAATCTTTTCACTGCTTTGTATACCAGTCAGAAACATCTCTTAAAAACAGCGCATAAGGTCATAAATTAATAATTTCTAACCTGTGAAGAACAGAGATTTTATCAAGAAATATAACCTTACATATGACTACATAGCAGAAATATATTTACATACCCGAATAGTCCATGATCTGCTGAAAAGCACAGACCCAGAAAAATGATGCATGAAAACAACTATGTTTTATTAACAGTGAAATTCAAAGTAAGCTTAAATGTATTTCCTTCCTGGGGCTGAGTAATCAGATTTATTTTTTTCCCTTTCTCTGATCTTAATGTTACTCACATCCCTCCTGCACTCATGTTTTTGGTTCTCCAGCATCCCTAAGAGAAGAGTCCTGTTGTTGTTTGCAGTCAGATGACTCAAGCTTAAGTGCAAGAACCACATTTTCCTCTGCCTTGAACTGCCTCATTGAAGAGAGACATACAGGGAGGAGGCAGATGGTTCTTCAAACTTCCCTCAAGCAAGAAACACCATCCCGCAAGAAAAAATAACAACAAACCACACAAAGAGTATTTGCAGCACTTCTCACAATTACTGGAGCTTATCACTCTAATTCCCTATTTCAACCAAAAGTTCCTCCAGTCTCTACCACTGTGAACACCAGACACACAAAAAGATATAGGCTCATACCTAACATGTTATTCTTCAAAACACATATTGTGCTGCCACCTAACTCTAGCAAAGCCTGGAGTTTAATAGTCAATGGGGTGGGGTTTAGAACTGCAGCTTAAGCCCTCTGCTTCTGATCTAACCACTACAGGCTCCTTTTATAGCTAAAGGAGAGAAACAAGCTCTTTTTAGGGCAGCTTTCATCCCATACTAAGCCAGATATGTAAAATAGGCCACATGAAGCATGTTTTAAATGTGTCTCTGCTTTTCCTGAGCACACAGCGAGCCATAGACAGCAGGGACAGGTATATCACAGCTCTTAGCAAGCTACACTTGTAGTGCTTTGGCCAGCTGAGCAGATGGCTTACTATTGCTTTTTCAAGGCTTTTGAAGTTCATAGGAAAACAGAGCATACTCTGTTGGGATAGGGACAAAATAAAATGGGTAAATAATTGCAGTAGGATTGACTGGATCAAAAGGGAAACACCTTCCTCTGTGCTGGTCACCTGGGTCTCCCTCTATTGTCACTTTACAGCAAAACAAGAAACCTAGGGCATCCGCCCACACTAAAATCCATGCCTAAAAGACATGAGATGAATCCTACCCTCAAACCACTGTTTTCCTCTAAATGGCTATAAAAAGTTAGGTGAAATGAATCGCCCCTCCTCCAGGACAGATTGGAAACACTGCACTAGTAACAGTAAAGGTTTTTCAGAACAGGAATTGGAGCATCCATCTAAGAGCACTACGGCATCCAAATTTACAAGGAGCTATTTGGTGTGAAATATATTCACTTGAACATCCCGATAATACTGACCCCAGAAACTGAACTCAAAGGATTCTCAATGTATAAGGTATTAAAAGGCATAAGCTGGCTTATATTTGAACTTCAGGGTGTGCTCCATAGAAAATCTTCAAAGTCATACAGTGAAAATTATGCAAGATTTGGAATGACTTACAAGGAAAGATTATGGGACTCTAATTTCTTAATGGAAGAGCTTATACTTAAAGAGGGCATGTTAGCATGAAAACTGGTGTAGGAAAGGCATGCAGAAAAAAGTAAACAGTGACAGGATGTTGGAAATCTTTTGGGAAAAGAAACAAGTGAGTGTACATAGTAGAATTGGTACAGACTTCCTAGGTCATGAGGATTATTCCCCTGCCATCTTAGTCCACTATGTCAGAGGAACATCCTAGTAAAATCATCTTAAAACAAGGCAAATTCCCTGCCAGTTGAAAGAGCATCCCAAATCCCCACTTCTCTAATGAAGAGAAAACTTTTCTTAATTTCTACATTAAATTTAGCTCTGGCCCTCACGTTCCCCTGCATCTTCCTAAAACTTTATTCTTTGGCTTATTTTCAAGCTAAATGATGATACCCCTGATTTGACTGGGTATAGCTATCATGCCTGTGGTTTCACGTGGCATTTGATTTCTAAATTACTAACACATTGAGCATTAAAACCACTTTCATTTTGTCTCCATTTTGGTTGCGTAGCCATTTGCATTCCGACAAATTCCTTCCCATCAGTCCTCCAAATGGTCAGCAACTGGAAACTAAGATACAGGATGTATTTAGCTTTGATTCATAGCTGCGTTTTAATCCCTATCCTTCAATACCATGCTACTGTCCCATGTCGTCTCTCTTCCTTTCTGTTGTTAGTTGTTCAATAACTTTGAAAGATCTAACCCAGCTTGATTTTTGTCAGGCTTCATTTTCCCTGTATGTTTCCTGGCTTCTGAGAAAAAATCTTGCTTTATAGTATTACAGATAGTAATGCCTAACTGTGGACCCCAGACCATCTCAGACCACCACATCCTTCTTAAAGGCTGAATATTCTAACAGAGATGGCTTTTTAACACAATAACGGTTTCTAAAAGCATTCAAGAAGTCTTTCCTTTCATTGCAATGCAGAGCAAGAATTTATTTGAAATCTTAAAAATTACCACAATATTCATTATTGTCTGCTCACCCACAAACCTTGTCAAAAGAAAGAAATTTAAACCAAAAATCTAGATTTTCATAGATAGAAATACATCTAATAGTAGAACTAACCTAAGAAGGCAATCATGGGATGCATTTAAAAAAATGCCTGCTGTGGAGAGGGACTAATGTCCTATGGGGTCCTGCCTGGTGAAGCAGTCAGAGCATTATGGTTTAAGGGGTGCAACTCACCTTTGTGTTTGAGGAGGTCAGAAAGTTAGTGAGAATTTTTTCACGACTTCCATTTCATGAGGGTGAAGAAATTTTCCACAAGGAAATGTTGGAACAATTATTTC